>NC_133769.1:303758523-303886853 GCF_003597395.2 Chelonoidis abingdonii | reverse complement strand
GACAATAATGATTCAACCCAGAATTCCAAGGGGCGGGGGAGACTGCGGGAACTATGGGATAGCTACGGAAGAGCTACCCACAATGCAACGCTTCAGAAATCGACGTTAGCCTCGGATCATGGACGCACAACGACGAATTACTGTGCCTAGTGTGGCCGCATGAAATCGAATTTATAATATCAGTTTTATAAAACCGATTTTAGCTAATTCGATATTATCCCATAGTGTAGACGTGGCCTCAGTAAAGAGAACTAGTATCTATCTAATATAGTGATACTCAGACTGAGGATCGGAATCTGCAAGTGCCTCTTTAATGCGTCTCCTGTGGCTCTTTGCAGCACATATTAAAACACTGTGTGATTTTATTATTAATCCATCTAAATTATTAACCAATCAGGATGCTTTTACTATGTTATTAACCAATTGTATAATACTTGATCAGTAATTTTGCTGTGAGAATATATATATATTGTAAATGAAACGACGAATTCAGATTACTATGGCTCCTTTGAGAAACGCTAATTGCTAATTTGGCTGCTGAAGCACTGAGGTCCAAGTATTACTGATCTAATATCTACCTAAATACAAAATAGAAAAAATAATATTTGTTTATGAAAACAAAGAAGCTTTAACACTGTAACTAGCTATCGGGAAGAAGAGAAAAATAGAGTTGAGGAAATCTCAAAAGGACAGCTCAGTTCCAGGTCAACATGGTTGAGAAGGAATGGAGGACTGTTTGCTCGCACAGTGCTAGCTAACAGCATGCAGCACAAGACAGACACGAGTGGCCCAATGGATACTGCTATGAGAACTCTCTGATCAAAGGCACAGGGGATGCTAGCATGCCCAGAGTGGAGTACCCACAGGGACACTACTGAAAAGAAGGAGTAGATGTGAGATATACTGAATTCAGTCAGGTTTTTGACAAGACCACAGCCAAAGAGTAGTTGTGAACGGGTCACTATCAAACTGGGGTTCCATAGGTGTCAGTCCTCGGGCCAATAATGTTCAATGTTTTCATTATTTATTTGGATAATGCAATAGAGTTTTATACTTATAAAATATGCAGAGGACACCAAGCTAGGAGAGGATGGAAGCACTTTGAAGGACGGGATTAGAATTCAAATCCAACTTGACAAATTGGAGAACTGATGCCAAGTACTATACTTTTGGGAAGGAAAAATCAAATGTACAACTGCAAAATGGAAAAAAACAGACTAGGTGGTAGCAGTGCTGAAAAAGGGCCAGGGATAAAAGTGGATCAAAAAGTGAATATGAGTCAACAAACATGATACAGTTGTGAAAAAGGCTAATTAATTCTAGGGAATATTAACAGGAATGTCATAAGACATGGAAGGTAATTATCCTGGTGGTCTTGGCACTGGTGAGGCCTCAGCCTGAGTATTGTGTCCAATCCTTTAGGAAAGATGTGGACAAATTGGAGAGAGTCCAGAGAAGAACAAAAAGTAATATAAGGGTTAGCAAATCTAATCTGTGAAGAAGAGGAAATAAAGAAATGCTTAATCTCATGAAAAGAAGATGTCGGGCAGGGAGGCCCCGAGACCTGGTAACCATGGTCTGAAATGTTAAAGGCTGTTATAAAGAGGACTGTGGTCAGTTCTCCATTTCTACTGAAGGTAGGACAAAAAGTAATAGTCCTAATCTGCGAAAAGGGAGATGTAGGTTAAATATTACGAAAAATTTTCTAACTCTAAGGGTAGTTAAGCACTGGAATAGGCTTCCAAGGGAGGCTGTACAGTCCCCATCACTGGAGTTTTTAAGAGCAGGTCAAATACCGATCAGGGATAGTCTAAGTTTACTTAGTCCTGCCCCATTGCAGGGGGCTGAACTTGATTTCTCAAGGTCCCTTCCATCTCAATATTTCTATGACTTTATGATTAAGCAAAGTATAGGAAATACTTTTAAAACAAGGAAACAATGAAATATCAGAATACAATAAATTGTACAAAAACTGCTCTATTCCTTTAAAATGTTTGCCCTTCTCCAAGTTCTTTGGGAGCTCATCTGTCCTCCTTAAGTTCCAAAAAATAATCGTTAATTCTGAAACTGCTTCACCTTGACTAGTAGGCCTAAGGTACATTTTTCAAACTCTGGCTAATAAATTAAAAGAAATAATTAAGAATATATATCAATGCTACAAAACAGCTGGGGTACAGAGAGAGTGTAGACGGTCTGCCCACGAGAGCTAGAAGGCATCAGAAAGGGAGTCCGTGCAGTACCCACATTGTGAACAAAACTGATATTTCCTATTCTGCCTGATGGGAAACAGGTCTATGTGGGGAAGCCCCACCTTTGGAAGATGACATTGATGACTTCCAGGTGAAGGGACCTCTCATGGAGAGAGGAAAAGGCTCTGTTGAGCTGATCCACTAGTATGTTTCGGACTCCCAGGAGATGCATCGCCTTGACGTGAATGGAGTAATTCACGCAGAAGTCCCACAGCCACAGGGCCTCCTGACACAAAGCCAAAGATCTAGCCCTTCCCTACTTCTTGACATAAAACATGGATGCAGTGTTGTCTGTCAAGACCTGCACCACTTGGCTTGAGAGCTGAGGAAGTTACACTTTGTCAGGGAGTTCAGGGCACTACACTTCCCTTTATATGTAGGGAGAGTTCTTCATGGGACCAGAGGCCCTGGGTCCTGATATTGCTGAGATGAGCTGTTTACACTAGATTTGACACATCCAAGACCAAGCCTATCAATGGTTATGGGGCAGTAAAGGATACTCCTTCCATTATCGAACCTGGGTCTTTCCACCAGATCAGGGAAGCAAGGATCAGAAGTGGGACTGAGTACTGAGCTTAAGTGGTGTTTCCTTGTGCAGTAGACTGACGCCAGCCACATCTGGAGGGGTCTGAGACAAAGGCTTGCATATTGTATCATGTAAGTTCACACCACTATGTGTCCCAATAGTTTGAGGTAGACCCAAGCAGTTGTTACTGAGTGGGCCATAACCTTGGATATCAGGTCCAGCATAGTCTGGAATCAGGCCTATGGTAGGGAGACTCTGGCTAGTCTCCCTAGTGAGTTGAGCACTGCCCCAAGGAACTCTATTCTCTGATCAGAGGATCAGATTTGAATTTTGCTCATTTATCAGCAGGCCCAGCACTTGAAAGGTGGCCTGGATTTGTACTGATGTTATGCTATACCTGAGCCTGTGACTGAACTTCGATCAGCCATTTGTCAAGGTAGACTTGCACACCTCAGCGACTCAGGAAGGCTGCTACTACCACCATACACTTTGTGAAGAGCTGTGGGGCTGCCAATACGCCCAAGGGAAGAGTAGTGATAGTGGCATTGACCCACAATAAACCTAAGAAGTCTTCTTTGGCCATGGAAGATAGAGATATGAAAATAAGCATCCTTTAAGCTGAGGATGGTGTACCAAACTCCCGGGTCCAGAGGGGGAGTGATAGAGGCCAGAGAGATCAAGCAGAATCTCAGTTTCTTAATATATCTGTTGAGGTTATGCAGGTCCAAAATAGGCTATAGGCCCCCTTTGGCCTCCAGGATTAGGAAATACCAAGAGTAAAACTCCTTCCCCCTCAAGCCTCGGGGAACGTCCTCTACAGCCTCCACATATAGGAAGGATTGCACCTCCTGGGCGAGGAGTTGTTTGTGAGAAAGGTCCCTGAAGAGGAAGGAGGGGGGTGGATACAAATTAAAGGGACCCAATGGTCCAGTGTTATATATAACCACACTGGGATGAAGGGTGACAGACAGCCCAACGACAAAAGATGGGCCAGATCCAGAACTGAGATTGGTATAATGCCCAACGACACACCTTCAAAAAGGTCTAAAAGTCTTTTAGCATCTTTTTTCTTGGGGGTAGCACTCGACTGCACCTTTCTGTCCTGCTCATTTGCTACCAACACTACCAGGAACCCCAGGAAGGGGTGCGAATAAAGGTGCTTGAACCTGCTTGCCAGTACATAGTATTTCTTCTCTGCCCTCTTTAGGTGGGGGAGGGGAGAGAAGACAGGGTTTCCACAGCATTTTCACTGGTGACATCACTACTTCATTGATGGCCAAAGCCACTCTACAGGGCGCAGCTGCCATTAGTGATGTTGATCAGACTGCACGCAGACTTCTTAAGCGCCTCAATCTCCAGACCCAGGTTTGCAGTGACTCTGTTCAGGAAATCCTGGGTGGCCCTGAAATCATCCTAAGGGAGCAGGTTACTGGATCCTGCCACAACCGTATCTGGGGATGAAGAAAAAGAGGTTTGTAGTGGAGAGACAGTACCCTCCTCTTCCTCTGCCTCCACCATGTCCATTGGGACCAAATCCTGGAAAGTGGAACCAGGATCGGTATCAGAATCAGGGTCCAGCACGTCTAACTGAAACCACTGAGTGTGTGTGTGGGGGAAGGGGAGGTGGGTCAGTACTGGGAGAAACCCCCAAGGGTTCCAATATAGCCACTGCATGAGCCAATGGCCAGGTGACAGCCAGATGGCCAGTACCAAAGTCTGGTGGAGTGTAGGCTGGGTACTGGTATTAAGGTTTTGGTGAGGTGAAGATTCCCCTTCGGACTCTTAAGAGGATTCTTCTTTGGCGCCCATGATGGAGCAATAACCACTTCTGCCATTATGCGGTGCTGGGGGTCAAAGGACATGCACAGGTTGGTGACTGCTGTGCTAGGATCATGAAAGGCTTGCCCCTAGACAGTGTTGAGGTGATCAGTACCAGGAAGGAGCTCAGCACTTCCTGCTCTCCTCTGTCACCAGCCATCTTGGTTGCTGGGGGTATTTGTGGGGTCAGCAGAATTGGGAGGGACAGCAAGTCCTCTGCTGCTGGAACACCTCCAGTGTTGAAGGAGGAGGCTGATGCCTGGCATCACAACTGCTTCCGGGAGTCAGCAGTGGGTCCCAAACTGGACTCTGAGCTCTACATGGAATCGGCAGCATCATCAATGACCCACAGGAGAATGTGTGGCCAAGAACAGGTCTGACTGAGCTGTCCATTGCCCACTGGTCCCTTTTCTGCACCGGAGAGCATCCTCTCACAGCGCACTCTGATTCTTATGCTTCTTCCTTAGCACCACAAACAGGTAACAGTAACAGGAAGAGCTTGGTGCCGGGGGAGTGCTCCACACAAATGTCGAAGCGCTCAGCACCAATTCAGGACGGCTCAGTTCCAAGACTGGTCTGAGGACTGCCTCCATGATAATGGCCTTCAGCTGAATGTCTGTCTCCTCTATTGCAAGGTCTGAAGTCCCTGCACATCTGGCACTTATCTTTAAGATGAGATTCCCCCAGACACTTTAGACATATAGGGTGCAAGTCACTCACTTGGATCAGCTTGTCACAAGCGGCACATGGCTTGAAGCCTGGGAACAGGAACATGCCCAGTCCATGGGGCAAAAAGTCTCAAGACACCAGGGACAACTATTTACACTACTATATATGCTAACTCTAAGAACTATATATACTAACTACAATAACTATATGAAGAATGAACAGAGAAAAGTCCAAAAACACCGAGAAAGAAGCCCTGCCACAGCAAGAAGGATCGTGTCAGGAACCATCCTAGGAGGTAAGAAGGAACGAAGAAGGTGCAAGCCCAGTGGTACCCCTTATACCAGCCAACGTGTGAACGACTCCAGAGGGCGCTCTGGCAACAGTGCACGCAGCGCGCACACACCTAGCATGGAATATACACAAGCAAGCACTCAAAGAAATATATTTCACTGTCTTCCTACGTGTACATGTTACCCAAGGAGCTGTGCTTCTAGTCAATGTTGAGATTCTATTTCTTCTACTCCTGGCTACAACACATTGGGAAATCCTTTGGTTATATGGTTTTACTCTCAAAATGTTAAATGTGCAGCAGTTGTATGTAAGTTATCTCCTTGAAAATCTGGATTTACTCTCTCTTTTGTCATCTTTTAAAATCTGTTTACTTTTGGAAACTGAAAAATTATTAGAAAAAGTGTTCTCATTCAGCTGGAGATTATCTTTCACTGCAGGATATCCATTGCTGAAGGTTCAGCAAAATAAATTGCATGAGGAATAATTTCCTGTGGTGGGATAAAGATCAGTGATGAATGCCAAATCTACGAGTAGAAGATTTCTTACCCTTTGTGGTTAATTATTCAGGAAATGTGACAAGAAAAGTAAAACCCAAATGAAATATAAGGAACTAGTTTAATTAGCAGAAGCCTAGGTACAAAACAGGGATCAACTGGGAGTTCACGCAACTAATTAATGTTATACTACAATTCTTTTTAATAAAGATTTGTGGCACACAAACAAAAGAAATGGGTAGTAAACTATGTTCTGAAAATGGGTTCTTTTTTTCTTTTCTAAAACCACACACATTCTATTAAGGACTGAAAAGTATTAAATGAAGTATGCTTATTTCTGGCAACATTATAGTATAGAATAATGTTATTTAATATTGTCCTTTACCTGGGATTTAAAAGCCTGTAATTCTGCTTCTAGCGCACTGATTTTTTCTTCTTTTTTCTGCAGTAGGGACTGGGTCTCCTGATGGACTACAAATTCTTTTTCAAACTGAAAGGGAAAAAAAAAACATGAGACCATACCAGATATTATCAACACTGCTATGTTGCTTCAGAAAATTCTAATATTAACTTAATCTTTCAACACAAAATCAATAGCTCTCTTAACAATTAACTCTTGAATATTTTAATCCTCAAGTGAAAAACCATAGCAATTATTAGTGCCAAGAAGAGAGGAAACACTTAGCAAATTTCATCCAAATATCAATCAGTTTACTACAGTATCATGTATGTTTAATGTATGAAATGTGATGCATTAACCCAACAGATTACAGTAAAATTTTGATGTCCAGGCATCAAACTAATACTTTACTTAGATCAGGGGTAGGCAACCTGCAGCACGCAAGCTGATTTTCAGTGGCAATCACACTGCCTGGATCCTGGCCACCACTCTGGGGGGCTCTGCATTTTAATTTAATTTTAAATGAAGCTTCTTAAACATTTTAAAAACCTTATTTACTTTACAACAATAGTTTAGTTATATATTATAGACTTATAGAAAGAGACCTTCTAAAACCGTTAAAATGTATTACTGGTACACAAAACCTTAAATTAGAGTGACTAAATGAAGACTCGGCACACACTTCTGAAAGGTTGACAACCTCTGACTTAGATTATACAGTATTTGATTAAAAGGACTTTTCTACAAGGTAAAAACTGTCTTCAAAGATCCGTTTGGGAATACCATCATACCAAAACTTAGGAGTTGTTTATGGAGATACACTATACAAGAATATGGTGTAAATGGAGAAGTCTGTCTTAAATCTGACAGTTATGATGCATTCTGTTTCGATTATAAAATGTGTCAATTTTTATTCTCAATCTCTCAGTTTATTCTACTGGGTAAAAACTTAACATACAACTCTAGTCATATATAAAAGACTTCAATTTCTCACTATCTAAAGCTAAGGTTTGCTGTTTACAAATTAAAATGAAAATCTACCAAGTATCTGTAAATAGGGTCAGAATGTAACTAACTTTGCACTAGATTCCTGCCTTCTACTGCATATGACATACATACAACACATTTTTTCACTAATTAATAAACATGGTTACTGAAAGATAAAAATATATTGTCAATTGTCACATTTGCAGTAACCAATTTTATATAGTAATCAAGTAAACCATACTTCTGATTAGATAACTTCAAAATTACTTACTTTCCTGGAAAGTTCTGAAGCTCTCTCTTCAAATTCTTCTATTTTTGCTTTATCTACACAAACATCTAAAACCGAAGTTATAAGATTGTTAAATTTTATACATCATTTAAACTCTTTGCTTTTTAAAAAACACACAAACATTTCTACAAAATAATCATTTCTAAAAACTGATCTCACCTATTAAATGACTGAAATTTACATCTAACTTTTTACGGTAGGTGAAATCTGGGTCTGTTCCACTGCGATGCAATACTATCTGGGACACACATTCTTCAATTAATTTGAAATACTGGGGTCTAAGGAAGAAAATAGAAGGAAGACATTTTACAATGTGTTTACTTGTCAGTGCATACTTATATTAGTGTCATAAATCAAAAGTATTTCAGAATGAATACATTAGTGGCCAAAGCATTTAGAATGACTTAATTTCATAGAAATATAGTTTTCAATCCCAACAAATTAACGGCATTTCACCATTCAAGGACAAATACAGCTGAGCCAGTGGATCTCAAACTTTTTAATGCAGCACGGATCAAGTCCAACATAGATATGATGCCATTTAAATAACGTAATCTCTCTGATACCTACAGCAACTGGATATGTTCTTCACATATTTTCAATTAAGTAGTTTTAACCTTAAATGCAACTGATTTTTTTCCTTTAAAAATATCCACCCTTGTTTCATTCTTCGTTTTCTCTCCCTCCACCCATAAGTTCTGTACTTCTTTCCCCCAACTCGCCTATCACCTAGCCCTCCTCTATCCTTGCATATATTTTCCAGCCTACTAGCCCGTATCTTCTTCATATGCACTTAGCAGCTTTTTTTTCCTTTTCCTGCATGTGCTCTTCTACTGTCTGGTCCTCCTTTCCCTCTACTTGCCTACTATGAATCACAGAGCTGAGGGATGTAAATGTTGGCAGACAGTGGAACTTGTGCAGAAAATAGTCTTCCTCTTGGTAGAGTCTGATCAGCAGCCTAGAAGACATCTTCTCTTTGTGGCAATGCCATGGATCTCAATACTCTACCTCTCACCTTATTATGGCTAAGCAGATGATCCCATGTAACAAAAAAAACAGCTACAGCTTATTTAAAGCTGTTGAACATTTCAAAATTTATCAAATTAAAGTTTTGTTCTTAAGTATCAGGATGGGACATTCTCTAGTCATATCTAGTATTCCTAAAGTGAGTGCAGGCTAGAAATACTGCAATAGAACGGTTACTCATCTGTTCTGTAACTGTTGCTCTTTGAGATGTGCTGCACATATCCATTCAATGTATGTGCCCAGTGTACTAAAGCCAAAGATTTTCCTATAGTGGTACCCAAAGGGGTAGTGCATGCACCCTGATCCTGCTTGGATTTCCAGCTGAGGGTATAAAGGTCAGAGTCACCCCAACCCCACGTGAACTACACACTTTTGGACCAGGTGATGGCCACCAGGGCACTTTGTCAGAGAGAAGTAAACATGCGTATGCAGTCAGCACCTCAAAAGGTGGACCTATCAGAGATGATAAAATTAAAAATCGTGTCCCAAGTGCCATAGGCTCCATGACTAGTAAGAAGAGTATTTATAACTATCAAAAACCTAATCATGGGATTCAAAACCATTAGGAAGCAGAGACTACAGACAAGTGAACTCTCAGGGAACTGACAGACCCTGTCTTTTTCAGGAAGAGCAAATGCTCCAAGGTGTCTTGCGGCTGCTCTAGACAGCACTGCAGTCTGGACTATGGCAATATGATTTGTAGAGTGTTCTAAAATGTTATGCTTGAACTGCCCCAAATACACCCTGTTTCTAAGTTAGAAGTTCAGGGACTTTTGCCTTATCAGTATCCATAGGGTAGGCCGTGGTGCCCTCTGGAGAGCCGCACTCATGCATCAGTATACAGGCACTGCCAGCCCTATGCCTTCTCAGTTCCCTCTTGCAGGCAACTCCCACAGGGGCATGAAGGCAGATAATGGATTGGACATGAGCAACACATCTTGAAGGTAACCATTTTTTCCTCATCAAGTGCTTCCTCATGTCAATTCCATTCTAGATGGCTCACAAGCAGTATCCCTGGAGATGGGCTCAGAGTTCACAGATGTGTGGCTTATAATACTGCTCTACTGAAACCTGCGTCGTCTTGGGCTTGCAGGGTAAGCGCATAGCGAGACATAAATAGAAGACCAGGTGGCGGCCCTACAGATACCTGGAATTAGCACATGGGCCAGGAAGGTCGCTACTGAAGCTTGTGCTCTAGTTGAGTGGGCGGTTACAATCACCAGTGGAGGCACCTCTCTCATATCATAGCAAAATCAGATGCAGGCGGTGATCCAAGAGGAAATTCTCTGAGTGGACACAAGACAACATTTCATCCTATCCACCACCATAACGAACAACTGTGTCAACCTACAAAAGGGCTTGGTCCTCTCCATGTTGAAGGCTAGCACTCTCCTGACATCCAGGGAGTGTCACCTGTGTTCCTCCTCAGACTTATGAGGCTTTGGGAAGAAGACCGGCAAAAATAAGTTCGCAATTTCACATAAGCCAGGAACCACCTTAGGCAGGAAAACTGGATGAGGTCGCAGCTGGACTGTGTCCTTGAAAAATACTGTATAGGGCAGCTCACAGTTAAGTACCTTAATCTCTGAGACCCTTCAGGCAGAAGTTATCACCACCAGGAATGACACCTTCCAGGAGAGCAGAAAAAGGGAACAGGATACCAAGGGCTTGAAGGGAGCTCTCATGAGCCACCCAAGCACGAGGTTAAGGTCCAACAGAGGGACAGGGTCCCAGACTGGGGGGTAGAATCATTCCAGACCTTTCAAAAACCGGACTGTCATGTTATGAGTCAAGACTGACCTGCCCTGGAACAGAGGGTGAAAAACTGATATGGCTGCCAAATGGTCCTTAATTGACAAAAGGGACAAATCCTGGAGCTTGAGATGCATAAGGTAATCCAGGATTGACTGCAGAGAAGCCTGCTCAGGCCTAACTCCTCAGACCAAAATTCAGCACATGAATCATTGCCATTTGGCCAAATAGATTGTTCTAGTGAAGGACTTTCTACTACCCACTAGGACCTTCTGGATGTGGGCCAAGCACTCCCGTTCTTCAGTGGCTAACCATCCAGCAACCAAACTGGTAGGGGCAGCGCTGCTAGATATGAGTGCAGGAGCCTGCCATGATTCTGGGACAAGAAATACGGCCAGAGGAGCAGGTGCATCCAGGTCATCACCAACAGGTCCATCAGCATGTCAAACGAGTGTTGGCAAGGCCAAGCCGGGGCTATCAGGATCTCACCGGCCTTCTCCTGCTTGATCTTCATGAGCATTCTGTGAAGCAACAGCACTGGTGGAAAAGTGTATATCAGAACCTCCGAACACAAAAGTAAGGTGATGTCCAACGAGGAGCCCCTGTCAATTCCCCAAAATGAGAAGAACAGTTGACATTTTGTCCATATGGGGAGATTCCCACTTTTGGAAAATCCTGCTGACCACCTCAGGGTGGAGTGAACATTTGTGTCGAGATGAGAAGGCTCTGCTGAGGAAATCTGCTAATACATTCCTGGTTCTGGGAAGATGCTCTGCCACAAGATCATTGGCAAGCTGCACACAAAAATCCCAGAGACAGAGGGCTTCCTGGCAGACACATGATGACCTGGCTCCGCCTTGATTGTTGATATAAAACATTGGGGCAATATTGTCCGTCAGGACTTGAACCACTTTGCCTTGTAGGTGGAACCAAAATGACTGACAGGCCAAGCAAACTGCCCTGAGCTGCCTGACATTTATGTGAAGGGAGCAATCAACCCCGACCAGTGGCCTTGTGTACTGTGCTTACCCATGTGGACTCCCCAGCCCAGGTCTGAGACATCGGAAACCAGAGTTAGCAACAGGAGAGAGGGCCGCGAAGGAAACTCCTTGCAAAACCAACCCAGAGTTCAACCACCACTCCAGACACAATAGAATGTGATCTGGCACTCTAACTATCCAATCTAGACTGTGCCAGTTGGGGATGTAGACTGACATCAACCACATCTGTAGCAGCCGGAGGTGCAGCAAGGCATGATGGACCACATAAGTACATTAACCACATGACCTAGCAACATTAGGCAAGTGCAGGCAGTGATGAACAGGTGGCCCCTTATACAGGAGATCACTTCTGACATGGCTTGGAAACAGGCCTCCCAAAGGAAAGCTCTGTCTTGCGAGGAGTCGGGGACTACTCCAATAAACTCTTCCTTGCACTGGTATGAGGCTTGATTTCTTTTCATTTACGAACAGGCCCAGGTCGCAACAGGTGGAACACACCAGACCGAGACTGTTCTGCCTGCCTTTGATGAGCCAATCATTGAGATTAGGATAGACCTGACCTCCCGATGCATCAGGTAAGTAGCTACCGGGACCATGCATTTTGTAAGTACCCACAGGGACAAGAAGAGGCTAAAGAGAAGTGCCGTTAAATGGAAATGGAATTGGGTCACCATAAAACAGAGGAACCATCTGCGTCGTTGGAAGACTGAGATGCAAAAATAAGCATCTTTCAAGTCGAGGGCGGCGTACCAGTCTCCCGGATCCAGGGAGGAAATGATTGAATCCAGTGAAACCAGGATCTAGATAGGGAATGATGAAGGACAGTGAAACCATGCACAACTTCAACTTCTTGAGGTACTTGTTGAGTTGCCGTAATTCCAGAATGGGTCTCAGGCCCCCTTTTGCTTTTAGGATCTGGGAACAGTGGGAGTAGAAACCTTTCCCCATCAGTTTCTGAGGGACCGTCTCCATCGCCCCCCATTGCATGAGGTTGTCTACTTTCAAGGTAACCCGCAACCAGGCTGAATGATACGGATGGAGATTGTTGAGGAAAAGACGGGGCAGATCCAAGGAGTTGACTGAGGTGTATGCGCAAAATGCACACTTCTGGGCCCCATGGTGTTTCACTGGGCCAGGTTGTGCAGGTGAATGGGAAGAGGAAGGACACCGGCGACTAAAACTAGTGTTCCTTCTGTGTGCAGACAGCTGCCAAGGCTGCCAAGGCCTTGGCAGCAGGGATGGCCAGAATTTTTTCCTCGCCAGTTGAGGTTTATGCAACCCCACTGAGCAGAGGGTGGCCTGAGTATCCTTCAGACTGTGCGGCCTCACATCCATTTGCTCCACAGAGTCTCACTCCATCAAACAGGAGATTTTGTATCAAGGACTGCATGTCTTGGGACAGGCCTGTGGTCTGAAGCTAGTAAATGCACCTCATGACCAACTCCGAGGCGACCATCCTGGCCACCAAACCAGCCGTATCCCAGGCCATCTGGAGGGAACACAGAGCCACTGCTGTACCCTCCTCGACAAGGGCCCTGAATTCTTGGGCCACCTGCTGTGGCATAGAGTCCTTAAACTTACCGAGGGAGTCTCACAGGTTAAAGTTACATCTCCCCCCAACAGAGCCTGGTGGTTCATGACTCTGAATAGGAGACTGGCCATGAAATAAAATATTCCTTCCAAAAATGGTCTAGTCTCTTGGCCTCCTTATTTTTGGGGCTGGAACTAGAATGCCCTTGCTTCTCTGTCTTTCTCGTTGGCCACTGAAACAACCAATTACCCTGGAGACGGTGAGCATATAAGTATTCAAAACCCTTGGCAGGGACAAAATACTTCTCATTCCTCTTGGAAGTGGGTAGGATTGAGGATGGGTTTGCCAGAGGACTTTGAAAATCTTTAGAACCTCCTTGTGCACTAGGAGGGTGACATATGCAGGGGTGGATGCAGAGAGCATATTAAATAAAATTGTCTGATTGCTCTGCAATCTCTTCTGCCCGTAGGCCTATGTTACTGGGCACCCTTCAGAGCAGGGCTTGGTGCTTCATAAAGTTGTCTGGCGGAATAGTGTGAAAGGGCTCTGCCACAACCTCATCTGGATGAGGATGACAGAGCCACCTGGGAAGGGCCCAGGGCATCATCCCCCATGGGGGAAGCGGTTCTCAGGCTGGGCACCTGGTGCTCCACCTCAGCTTCTGCTTGTGCCTCGTGCACCAAGCCCAGTGCCATCAGTGCCGCTTGATGCTCGTCCGAAGCAGCGACCGACGATTGGTGTGACGGGGGCATCAGAATAACTGACATGCCCCATGCATTCCAGTAAGGCCATTGCGTTGGCCACTGGTCCTGCAGCCAGGATGGCATCACTGAGGTGGACACAGCCTTAGGAGAGGAGCCTAATCACGCTGGTGATAGCTTGGCGAGGAGTTGAACTCCCTCTCTACCAGAGAAATCCTCCTCCAGTGAGGATGGTGGAGCCGTCAACACCTGAGTCTGGGAAAGTCTTGACGAGACAGTGGAGACCAGGAGCATGGCGCTGGCAATCTGTGCCTGCGAACTGGTGACCTAGGCTGATGTGGAGACCAGGGACGTGGTGCCAAAGAGCTCTGCCTTGGCTCTGGAGACTGGTGGCATTCACTCACTTTCTGGGAGGCTTTCATGGCTGGCTTGCCCCCATAGGAAGCATTTGCCGGGTACACTGTCACATGTAGTGACAGCTGCGCTGGGAGAGTCCTTTGCTATCTGGGCACTAGGAGCTGGGAAGGCGTTGACTCCGCCATTAATCTCCGTCCCATACCACTCCCTGGAGCCGGTGGCAGTTCCCTTACTGGGGTATAAGGTTCCCTTGGGGACACGCAGCTCTGGCATGGGCAGACGGCCCGAACAGGGTACTTTACCCAATGACCCTTGGTCTGTTTTGGGTCCCGCTTTTTAGACTTCTTGTTGGGTATCGGTGAAGGGAATCAGTGCCGGGTAGAGCCCAGTGCTGGGGATGCGCTATGCACCAAGCCTGAAATGCTGGGGGTTGCATCCAGCCAGGACAGCTCTGACGCTGGGCGGAAAGCAGCCATCCATTGGGGGGGAGGGGGGCGCTCAGACGAATGTCATGTTTCTTTTGTATCCTGGGATGAAAGTTCTTACAGATGCAACACTTCCCCCAGGCTCTTCAGACAGCTGCGACGTGGGTCATGTGCCTATTACAGTCAGCACAGAGCTTAAAACTGTTTACAGCTATAAACACAAAGTTCCAAGGTAAAGAACCGCTGGCCACTTGTGAGGCAAGGGAGAGAGGCACTCCAACCAACCAGTGCGGGCAGTAAGAACTAACTGAGAGGGCGCCCAGCAGCGCCTGATACACAGATGTTTGAGCATGGCACTCCAGAGGGCACCGCAGCCAACCCCACTGACAGGTTAAAATCCACGTGCATTTTATATAATAATCTGGTATATGGATTGTGCCAGCTCTTTCTCAGACACAAAGTCCAGAGTTTGGTCAAGAGACCAGAGGCCTAGCAAAAAGTAATTATATAAGAGAAAGCTAGGGTAAAGAGAATCTTGTTTTTGCTAAAATAGGCCTAGTCAGCAAATTGCCAGGTGTTGGAGCTAAGAACTAAACAATTGTGTCTTATTCAGAGTTGCAAATTGAACAAAGGATCCCTGTTCCTATTGTGTCAGTCTCTTCTGTAGGGAACGTTCTTCTCACAGATCCAACCCTGAGTTTGTGAAAAGTTGGCAAATGTCAGTATAAGATATGGCATCCTTCCACCTCCCTTCCCAGGGACCAGTGCCTGCCTTAAGACATAAAGGGGACAATCTTTATTGCCATATACTTTCACTGTTTCTTTGCTTTAACCCCTAGGAATGTACCTGTTGGACAATCAAAGGAGTTGCTCCATTCCTATGGACCCCAAATCAGAATTCAACATATATATTTTATACTAATAACATTTTATCAAAGTATTAATTAAATGTTAACTTGCTAACTTGAGACCATGGGTGGAGACATTGTGTAACCTTTTAACCATTGGCTAATGTGCTATCTTGTCTTGCTGCAAAACCTATCCCGGGGTGTGGAACTGCCTACCCCATCACTTTCCCCTGCCCATGGGAAAATCTATATATTGTATTGTAATTAATTGATTGACAGTGTCTCTGAGCCTAATAAGCCAGGTGACACTCCGCCAGCACTGTGCGTAACAAACTCCTATGCTTGGCCTCTACATAGTGTGGATTTATGTCCTTCACCCACAGATATCGCTAAGGAAAAGTCTCTGATAACTGTGCATGTAGGCAGGCACACATCTTGAACGTAATCGACATGAGCAAGCACTCGAAGAATTTTAATTAAAGAAGTATTTGGCAGCCTAAATATAGGGCAACTTAGCAGCTCCCCTATAGTTTCTTTATTCAGGGCCACATTTTTAAGAGTCATTAGTTTGTGCACGTCTGAATTGCACACCTGGCACTCCCAGTTCTAGAGCACAAGTAGTCTTAATTTAAGAACTTGCATCAATATCTGTAGATATAAAATTGAACCTTTATCCACCTTACATTAGTATTTAAGCTATATTTCTTGTAATAACTAGCATGATTTCCATGATCAATAAGACAACTATTTTTATATTTTGTTTTAAGCATGTGCTATAGACGAAACAGGCAGCCAATACAGTTCACATCCCAATACGGACAGGGCCTCAGATTAAAGAACAACTGCGTTCTAATAAAAAACAAACATGTTTAAATAGTTTCTTCTCATTCAGAATTCATTCTCTTCTTTATGCCATTATGAAGTAATAATGCCATTTGTGCAATATCAATTTTCCGTAACAGCAACGCAAAATGCAAAACTGAGAGACTAACTCAAAATAATGTGTCATCTGATTTTATTGAAGCTATATCCAATTATTCAGTTTCGCACAATGAAATAAGAGCTAAAGAGCTGATATTTACCATAATTTTAACTTACCGTATAAAATAATCATTTCGTATGAGCAAAAGATGCTGGAGAATAGAAAGAAAATATCCTTCAGCATTAGTGTCCTTGACTGTGTTCCATACCATATTGTAAACATCATTTGCTTCAGTAAACAAGTTAAGGAGAAGAAAACAGGAACTCTTATTTGCAGTCTAGGATATACATATATTTTTTAATTTTGAACAAACTACTAAAATGCAGTATACTGTTCAAACACTCAGTTAAGAAAAACATTTCAGTCAAGTTTTGTGTTACAAAATCTTATATTGCTAACACAAAAACTGAATTGAATTTTCTGATACTAAAGCATTATTGTTTCTGCATACTCCCAAAAGGATATTCTAGTTCAGATCTAATATCTTCCAAACGATGGGAGAACTCAATCATGTCTTCTTCCTTGTGCTCATTGAAGACTTTCAGCTGGATATCTAGAGCATCATTCTTTATACATGTCAATTGCTGCAAAGAAAAGGTAGCAGAAAGGTACACAAAACTAAAAATTGCACATGTAAATAAGCCCTTCAAGTCTAAGTAATTTTCCCAGGTTTATATTATTTTAATATCTAACATTACAAGAACTCATATTAGATATTCAATAAAAATGTATCTGTACAACATGCTGTTCTATATTTTCTATCATTAAAATAATAAAATTAGTGTTGATTTGATACATCTAGATAATGTATAGTTTTTTCATTCCTCTTTCAAAACTGTTTTTTATTTTTAACCCCTTTATTACTCAAACTTAATACAATAGTCAAGAATGAATTTCATACAACTCCCCCAACTCAGGTAGTCTAATTTAAATATTAATGCAAAGAGACTACCAAGCCACTTACTGGCAATATCTCCTTCAATCCAGAGCGCATAAATTCATTTCTGATGTGGAGCCTGAAGTCCAGATCATCAGGAGATGTTACAAGAGCATTGATGAGCTGCATACAAGCTACCTGTGACAGAAGAAGAAAACAGACTACAGTATTTCTTAATTTTCAATATATTTTAATGTTAAAAGGGCATTACTGAAATCTGAATACCTACTTTTTTATTATGTTCCACATTTTACAGTTTTAAATGTAATCTGTCATCTGTAAATTATTAATAAAGATACTTTAATTTACCAAAATCTACTCAAGCCATAGGTGCCAAATAAGAAAGTGAGATGACATTTCTCATGCAACCATAAAATAATTAATTTCTGTTCTCTCCTGAATGCTGCAATTTTATACAAGAACTTAGATCATTTCACCCATAGTAACCGAGTATCTTAAGACAGAGTTTATAGTAAAGTTATACTCAATATTTCAAGTGTTTGATGAATTAATGCATTAGGGATTTTATGCAAAAAAGGCTTTAACAACTTAATGTAAATAACTGAAATCTGTACATGTGAATATATATTTAAAATGTATGACACGATGAAAATTAGTAACTTAAATTTCACATGCAGAAAAAATAAGTTTAAGATACAAGTACATAGCCAAAATTCATAATTTCAGATTCAAAGATGTGTATATGAACAAGATAAATCATACTTACGAAATGCTAACTTTTTTCCAGTCACACCTTATATGACATTTTATATAAGATTTGTTGTAACTGGCAACAGTGGTAGCAACAATGATACAAATGATCATCTTTCTTATATACAGCATCACATCCCACTCTACTGATCATCTCTCATTTGCTATGAGAAGTTAACTCTGCCTTTAATCAGCCCAGGATGCCAACCTCCATCATCTGCTTGTCTGAAAATTTAACAAGCACTTGTGAGCTCTTCCCCCATGCTGCCCCTTTCATGATTAGGAAGAGCTCCTCAGAAGTATCACATACAAAGCCACTTCATTATCCACCTTCCAACTCCTCCTCAAAACTCTCCTTTGCTGTGAGGCCTACAAAAAGCTTGACAACAGTTAGGCTAAGGTATGCTAAAATCACTGTTTATCATGTTGACCAATATTGCTTGATTGTTTCCTTATACACCCTTTATCTGTAGCTATATGTTGTCTCTTGCCTTTTACATAATTTGTAAGTTCTGCGAGGCAGGGAGTGTTGTCTTCTTGTGTGTTTGTAAAGCACAATGGGGTCCTAGTCAATGACTTCTAGGCACCATGGTACTACAAACAAGCAATAAGAAATTAAGAGCTTGCGTACAGATCTGTTAAACCAAAGATGACCAGTAAGCCATAACTTTGCCACCTTAACTTGAATGTTTAAAGGCTAGTCTAATAGTTTGGGGGAATATGTCTGTGTCAGATCATAAACTCCATTTGTTTGTTTATATTACTATTATGTAGGTTTCATGTTCACAGAACAATTTCTCATTTAGATTTTTTCATAATTTCTCTCATCTGTTCTGTCTCTGATTTCAGTGTAGCAGCCACAATGTAGGTTGGTGCAGCATATGCACTGCTTGTTTGACTGGATCCTAATGGAGGTCACTAGGAAGATTTTGGATCACATGCTGTAATCGTAACCTAACCCACAAATCAACAGTAGTTATGCTGTTTGCTGGAATGGCTACCTGTAACTTAACTCTTACAAAAGGGTAGATTGTTTGCCTATTGCTCAGTCCCCAACCTGCAAGACCAATAGACTGCTTTTCATCTGCTTCCTACCCTTTCATCTATCAGATTTGGGTCACCCTTCCAGGAGTTGAAACTCCCACTGTCATAGATCTCAGGGTCATTGAAACACATAAGCTTTCCAAACAGTCCCAGAGAAGGAGTAGAAGTTATGGATAAACAAGTTTCCTTTTTCTGTTTTAGAAAACAGTCTCCTAAATAAAACAAGCTGTTGAAAATGAGTAATTACTGACTCCAAAACTGTCCTGGAGGCTTGAACCTTAAACAATTCAGTTTGTTTTTATTCATCATCTTTAAATTACTAATGAAAGGTTACACTAGACATTTGACTTAAAATATTATGCTCATTTCATAGAAGATGAACTTTGCTCTTATTGAGTTCTTTAAAGTTTTTTTTCTCTCTCAGCAGTGTTAGTATTGAAACTAATATAACAAGTCATATTAATGTCCCATTAGTGATGTTGCAGTTCAAACACTTATTTTAAACCCTGTATAATGGTTAAATGCATCCTGCACAAACCTTGTACGTGAGGCTTCTGTAAGCATTTCTGCACTCTAATGGTAGATGTTTTTAAAGTTGCAGCCAGTATTTGTAGTAGGAATTGCCACAAGAGGATTGGTGCCTACAATCCACCAACTAATTTAAAAACCACAGTAATTGTATGAAATCTGCGTTAATGCATGTGCCACACTTGACACACACAATTTTTGGAAGGTGGAGGGGAGTGTAAAACAAGCAGCATGTAAGGCGCAAGAGAGGAAAGGAGGAATGAGCACTTTGACATATTGTCTTTTAAGTGTCTGAGAAAAGGCTTCTCTGCTTAAAATCTGAATTGAGAGAACTCCTTTTCCTAGGAAGTTTCTGAAGGATGAAAACTTGGCTTACTCTGATTTGCTCACAGCATGAACCAGAGTCCACTGGCATTTGAACTAAAGCCCCCATGATGAGAATTTCTGCTCCTATAATCACTGAATCATTGGTCTGTTGCAACCACTACTTCCAGGTACTTATTATGAACAAATTAGCCTTTCAGCTGAAGCTCCATGTTGGTATTCTGCTTTAAATAAAACATGTTTAGAATTGATCACATTGTATTCAACTACTTCCGTCCCTCTTCCCAATACAGGGAGCTCCTTGGGATAGAATTAGGAGTCTCTCCAACCTTCCACTGAAGTTGGAGACAGCAGCTGATTGCTGTTCCCTGCCCCACATCCAGCAATTTCCTATAGTGGAGGTTGAAGACTTCATACATCCTCTCCAGGGCTGGGGTGAGGCAAGTGTGGCTTAGTTTTGCAGCAAGGGCAGGAGAAGTTAATGAGACATTAGCACTTTCAGTAACTAGAAGAATTTCACCCGCCACGCTCCAAAATACACATTCTAAGCCTTAATATGTTTGTTAGGTGGATGGTGTGGACAGTGTGAGTAGTAAGCTGTTGAAGAATCTGGCAGAGATAGGTGAGGTAGTGGTTCTGCCATGAGGAAAAAAACAAACTGTGTACCGTGTCACAGCTTGCGTGTATGTTGTCCGCCCTGTCTCTTTTGATTGTATACTAGGGGAAGTGTACTCTCATTTGTTTGTACAAATCCTCATTAGCACAACAGAGTAGTGGATCCTGAATCAGGACTTTGTGCTACAACAAGAATAGTCAAATTAGAAAAAAATGCTGCTTATGGTTAGTTGAGAACATTTTTCAGGTACTTTCCCCAGCTCTGGTAATTAACCAGCTACTTTATTTTGAATATCATAGATTCTTAGGCCAGAAGTGACCATTGTGATCATCTGACTTCCTGTATAACACAGGCCGCAGAACTTCGCCAGTCTTGTTCTAAAAGCTTAAAGTTTACCCTCATGCATAGCTGGAGAAGCAGAGGAAAGAGTTCCTCTGGTGGCAGGCGGAGGCAGCAGCTCTGAATCTGGGCCAGGCTTCAGCCTCAGGAGCCAATCTGCATGGTCTCTTACATTCAGGAGGAATAATAAAGAGGCTGTACTTAACTTCTATCTTGTTTTCAGTTTTTCTTGTTATTTCTGTCTCTCTGTTAGTTGGGGCCCAGGGTGTACATCACAACTGCCCCATGCTGTTTCCCAACCATACACAATATGCAGTTGTGTATAGTATTAGGCACCCACCACAATCCAAGAACTGTGCTTTGCTTAGCAACTCATTCTCCTGCTTTGGGTTGTGCGCAGGCATGTCTGTTGATAATCATTCCTTTGTTGTTCTGTTATATATATTCTAAAGAAACATTAATGTATGCATAAATACTATATCAATAACTATCAATATTAGTTGCCCTTTCCAAAACACTAACATTTTATCTAAAATACTTGTAAAAACTAGGTTGGACCAAATCATATTTGTAACATAACCTGCGTTATGTCCTGACTTTTCCCTAACTTGTCACTGAGCTGTCTCACTTAACTTCACTTATTTTATCAGGCCTTGCTTGGCTACTGTCAAACATATTTTTAGGAAACAGATTTTTGGGCCAACACATATTTCAACACATTTCTATATAATATAAGCAAGAATCATCTTTATAGGCTATACTAGTCATGTAATATTTTATGACTTATCTATCCAGGGTACATTTTAAAAGATCAGAAATTGTACAGTGTGACCTGGCATTGTTTAATAAAAACATTCTGAATTCAAAGTCTATTTAAAAATCTTTTCATATGCAAACTATTTCCTAAAGAGATTATGAGACATGCCATCCACAATTCATAGATCCAAATGTCCACAGGTTTGTTACAATTTTATATTTTAATGTGTTTTTATTCCAGTTTAAAACATAACTAGTAGGACCCTACAAATGCATGGGTTCAGCTTTAAATTCCTTTGTTGGACTCCTAAAGAGGTCAACAATCCATAATTATCCAGAGCTAAGGTAATTTGCTAAGTGCTTTTAACAAGTTAGAAGCAATAAAACCTTCCCACTGCTTTCTACAGGAAGGAGCTTTCCACCACAATGTATCTGGACCAGCACTGTGGTATGATATCATGGAAGTTTGAAATTTTGCAAACAACATTTTCGTGATAAGGGGTTGGCCTCTCTGAAAGCAAAATAAGTAACTACATTAGAAGAACCTAGGTAGTATATGTATTTACAGAAGTGCGTTAATGCTAGTACAACTAACACTGCTTTGCTAAAAACTAACCTATCGATGCTAAAAACCATGACATTCAAGGACTAAGAAGAATAAATCCTCTTATTCTGGACCTGGCATTCGAGGATGACAAAGATAGAGCTAAGCTTTCCTAGTATGTGTGTTATACTAACCTGTCTCATACACTGAAATATGGAGAAATTAATTGCCTATATTCTGCATATGGATTTTATCAAACAAATATTCTCTCTACTTAAAGTGTATTTCCTCCTCCAGTTCTACCACATTCTTTGACAGACAGCATTATTTCTCTGCCTGCATTCACTACCATATCAACAACCCCTACTTGTTAACTTGCTATCCTGCACCGCCTTCCCAATACCCTACTTACTCATGCTCTTTTGCATGCAAGATCTTGCCAACATTTTAAAAGGAAAGGTATGCCAGACCTACCTTCACTCTCAGCCCTATCCCTCTCACTGCTGCCCTCCATCCCTTTTAACACTATCTTCTCCATCCAGTCACCAAAGCTAAGAATTCTCACTGGCTTTTAGCCTGTAACACTCCCTCAATCCCCATTCCCACGTGACTACTAGTGTCCTCCAGTTCAATTTTATTTTTTCTCCACCCCCTCATTCTCATCTCACATGCTGTTCTCAAAACTGAAGTATATTCTGGCATCTCCCGTTTCACTACATACTTGGTTGTCACCAAAGTCTTTTAAAAAACCTCATCTAGCTCTACCTCAAGAGTTCACTTCTCCCAAATATATTATTGTGCTTTTTAATTTCACAATGCCCTGAAGTTTGCAATGTTCCTGAACTGATCTATAAAGCTACTGAACACTGCTCTTTCAAATCACTTCTGATAACACCTACAAGAAATCAGCCAACATTTAATGACTAGGACTAGAGGTAACAGAGGAAAGAAGCTGAGTGGCAGTTTGAAAGTGTCAATATTAATCTGTGTCACTACCAACTTTATTAAAAACAAAGTTAAAAGGTCTACATTTGGGTTCTGATCAAGTTTGAACTTTCTGTATATGACTTGCTCAAGCAGAGCCAAGTTACTTGCTAAGGAAGTCTTAAAAATTGACACCAGGCTATACAAGTTTTGTACATCTTTTATCCACTCAATCCTTCTATGCTTCTGCAATGAAACAGGGGCAGGGGGGAGAGAAATCACATTAATATTGTGATGTTGTGATTTACCAATTATTAAAAGATTCTCCTACAATTAAGAAAGTTATTTCAGTGATAAACTGATTCATTTGCAAGCGCTCATAGTTCATGTCATATCAATGCATTCTTTAATGTTTGATAAAAAATGGGGTCATTAAAGCACTTTTTTAAAGTAATAGCGTCATTGTTTGCTTCTGTGCTCATTTACCAGCAATATCGTCAAAATGAATACGTTTAATACTACGAGACTGATAAAACCCTAAAAAAAGTATTTTTAATTTAACTTAATTTTTAAAAAATATGAAAAGGAAAACTTCTGCTTTTCCGAAGGTATCTTGCAGCATTCTCACTCCCGTGAGCTGGCAGAACCTCTCAAACTTAAGATTTTATGGTCACTAACGTGACAGCAGCAACAAATAGGAACATGAGCCTCCTCCCACTGGTGACCACATGCATCCAAAAAAAAAAAAAAAAAAAAAAAAAAAGTCTTTGGAATCTTCCAGTGAGTTCCTGATTTGAAGGGACATTGATTTTTCTCTCTCTGTGTAGATTTGCATCTTATGACTGCACCATGAGGATGGCTGGAGAAATTTGAAGGGTCTTTCCTACCGCAACAAGACGACTCAAACTGCTGGAGCTAGGATGTCTTGGCCTGGCCTAGATGAAACACTATCTGAGCAAGTTTCATGGCTCATAACACCAGATCAATCAAGGGTGAAATAGTGCACAAAATGCTGGAAAGTTCATTTGGCCAAATGGATATCTGACTTCCTATTCCGAGCTGCTAAGAGAACTGTCTAGTTAATCCTGTTCAGACATAAGGGGCCGACAGGTCCTAGAAAATATAACAAAAAGCTTCAGTGGATCAAGGAACATCGCTGAACTCTGCAATGCACAGTATTGCATCTGTCTATGATGGTTAAGATTCTGCAGCATCCAAGCCCCTTCTATAGAAAAGACGGACTGGTGTGAAAACTCTACCTTTTTTAATCAATCAATCTTAGTGAAGTAAGATCAGCTCGCCAAATTTGCTCCAACACATCTTATTACACAGCCTATTTTGGTTTCATCACAATTTTAGACAACTCATTTTTGTTGTAGGGTGAATAATGAATGTTAGCTATTCCACCTGTTAAGGTGCAGAGGATTGCCTATATGGGCCAAGATTTATTATCCAAACCTAATAAGGAATACATGCTTTGTATAAAAATATATGGCCTCGCATTTAAACTAATGTTGTACACTAGCCACAAAGTCATCCACATCCTCCCTTCATTTCCATTCATCTGATAGACAACAAACTTACACTGTCAATTCATAGCCAGCTAGCATTAAAACATACCTCATGCAAAATATTATCTGAAACACACAAGGAGACAACTGCCATAACATTTTTAACCTTACATTTTTTTTTTTTTAACCTAAATGCAGATGCAGCTGTTACTTAGTATTTTTAAAATATTTTGCCATCTAGACTCAAAGCAGACTCCCATGAAGACAATTTTCTAATTTTAAGTGCCCTACAGCCTGAAGAGTTAATTTCCACTGACAGAGTGTCTTTTGCTAGTAAATCTGCCACCTATTAAGCCAGTAGTCGGCAACCTTTGGCCCACAGCTCACCAGGGTAAACACCCTGGTAAGCAGGGTCAGTTTGTTTACCTGCCGCGTCAGCAAGTTCGGCCCATCGCGGCTCCCACTGGCCCTGGTTCGCCGTCCCAGGCCAATAGGGGTGGCGGGAATCAGCACAAGTGAGGGATGTGCTGGCCGTGGCTTCCCGCCACCCCCATTGACCTGGGAAGGCAAACTGCAGCCAGTGGGAGCCACGATCGGCCGAACCTGCCGACGCAGCAGGTAAACAAACTGGCCCGGCCCACCAGGGTGCTTACCCTGGCAAGCCGTGTACCAGAGGTTGCCAACCCCTGTAGTAAGCTATTTACCTTGTCAAACATAGTGGTGATGAGAGAGTCAGCACAATGGCGACGACTTGGACCATATCCTTACTTGGTACATTGCATAGTTTTAGACTAAATTCCCTGCTGTTAGCTTAGTATTTAGACATTATATGGGATTAACAAGGAACACAGGTGAGAAACTGATAATTTACGGTACATTAAGACCAAAACCTTTTCACCCTTCAAAGGTGATTTGCAAAGGAAAATCCAAGGACTTATGCCTTTGATTATGTATAAAGGTGTACAAAAAAAATTTCTTTCAAGTTTGAGAGGCAAGGTCCTGTTTATTTTTTCATATCAGAAAATCAGGTACATTATAGCCTAGAACAGGGAGCGGGAGCCGTGATTGGCCGAAGCTGCAAAACATTGCTGATTCCTGGCCCAATAGAATCTATATTAACTGAAAACCAGTGAAATTGTATCACAAAAGGTAAGACTAATTACTATTTGAGAAAATAGGTTTTTGTTGAAGTTTAACACCACATCCCTTCAACGAAGGAAGGGGTCCTGTAAAACTGCCATATGTCCATGTGGGAAAAGGAGTAGGAACACCATGGAAGGGAAAAATTAAAATTTTATTATTTTAGCTAGAGGGAAGAATTTTGTACAATGAATGCATCTATCTGTAATTACACTAATTTAAAAAAAAAATCACTAGCACAATTCCGATATATGGGATATGCTTTTCTGATAGAGCCCAGGATGTGTGGCCAAACCTAATCCTTTAGCTATGATAGCATATTGGCTTACGCAATATGAAAGTGTTCCATTTCAAACAACATTAAATTGTATAATGACTCACAGCTCAGGAGCAGGGTGCCAGATATTGTTTTAATGAATGTTGCAGTTTTTATATTCTTTTATTCAATTTTTTCCCCCTGCTGACACTCTTTAGAGTAATTTGGGACTTATGTCCTTTTTGAAGTTCTCCCCAATACTTCATTTTTTGGAGTGTTCCCTAGAACAATCTCAGAAGGACCTATCTTAAAACTTTCCAGAAGGATGCAGACTACAGAGAAGTCCAAGATGAAGCAGTATATAAAAGAATATTAAAATGTGATTTGACTTATATCTTATTTTTCTCCAGCAGCTGAAAGAATGTGTTCGTTCGGGAGAAATTGCTTCAATTTTCTCCAATGTGGTCTTCCTGTCTTTCACCATCCTACACTGTCCCCCGTCCCTCATGCAGTCCTCAGTAACTCTCAACATATCATATCATAGGTGCCTCCATTGCCCATTCATCCCCATCATATTCCTTAAGATGGGGAAAGAGTTCTGGTCAAAAGTTTTCCACTAAAATATTGTTTGACTGGAAGGTTTTTGGTTTTTTTAAACAAAAAAGTTTTCACATAAACAGTTGTCATTTTAGTCAAAAATTGGTGATGTAAAATAATTTTTAAATGTTTTCATTGCATTTTTTGAGAAAAAATCGTTTACCAACTGCAGACATTTTTCTATGCAGAGCTGAAGTCCTAGCCTAACGTACCAATAAACAAATTTTAGATGAGAGCCTCCTTCTCTCCACTTACACGCCACACGTTTCTGCCTTTAAATAAGGACCAGGCATAAAGTAGAGAAAGAACAAAGTTTACAGCAAAGTTGCTACATGCTGTGTGTAGTAGGAAGGGAGCATGAGACAATCTCTTGTATCCAAGGCCCAATGTGATGCCTGAGGTCACAACTAAAGTTGTGGTCAGGCTTTGCTGATCTAAAGCAAAGTTAGCAGATGTCAGCCTGTGAGCAGAAGGCAGGCCTTGCTATAAAACACACCTGCTTGTAAGCTTACAGAACCTGGCAAGAATAGGGCTGGCATTACAAAAACACATGTATTCCTAAGAAGTACTAGGCACGGGACACATATGGAAACACATTCCCGAAGGGTGGTACCACAAAACCCCACTACCAAATATGGTACAAACACAAACCCCAAAGGTAACGAGAACACACTGACCTCTCTTAAAGATAAGAATGACAGTGTGATGGATAGAGATTGTTTTGATCGAAGCAACATGTACAGGGCAGAGGGTGTTAAACCCCATCAGAGGATGGTAACTAACCATGTCAAAGTGGCAATACATATGCCAATACAAACAAGTTATAAAATGGAGTCTCAAATGGATAGTCTTTGGCCAGCTTGGGCAGCAGTGGAATGCCCCACCACTGAGTGCACCCATTGTCATGGGTATAAATGTGCTAGTGTAACTGCAGACATTGATCTGGGGAGCTAGGACTGTGCTTCATCGGAAACAAACCTGACCGAGTGCCTTTGCTAGTAAAGGGTCTGTGGTTATTGGGCAGTTCTATCGAGGCCTGTTGTGTCTACTATCTGCACAGAACTGGAACAGCACACTCAAAGAACACACACATGCAGCCAACGTCTGACAACTGTATGTATTGGAGCTACTGCTGTTGAAAGTTTTTATATCTAAAAGGAGAAAAGGGGGGGCATGGAGGCATCAGGAGATAGGGGTTGTACATTGAGAAGCAGGAAGCCAGAGGTCAGGAGCCCCATGGAGACTAAGCTGCAAAAGACACAACTTCTGACATAGTTCCACAGTGACTGAGGTCCCACCATCCAGTTCAATGTACAAAACAACATTTTAAATTTTAATATCTGTTCTCTACACATGTAATGGTAATCTCACTGATGTCAAAACTGAAGTTGATAGTTTAAATGTCAGCGTGAGAAATTGAATGCACTCATTAGTTTGTTATATGTTGGAAGTCAACATGAGCTAAGAAGTCTGTTACTTCACATGTATGAGGGAGTTTTACCAAAAACTTCTCTCATTGGTGCTCCCACACATTCAGCTACATGACAGTCTGTATTAATCTAAACCCTAGCATAGAAAGAGTTCTGAAGGTTTCCACCATTTTAACCAATGTAGTGTCCACCTCATCTGATTCTGATATCAATCAGCTCCTTAGACACTGTCTGGTGGAGGCTCAAGCAGAAATTGGTTAGCTAGCTGAGACTCAACCCACACAAGATTGAGGTGATTAATGCAGGAGGGAGAAGCAAGGAGCAAACCACAAAGGTAATAGTGTCGTTGGTTAAAGGTGTACGTCCACCATTACTTAGCAGAATTCAAGGATTCAAAATTTAGAGATGATTCTAAATACCAAACTACTGGATAATCATATTAAAGAAATAAATCAGTGAGTTTATCTGCTTCTGGCCAGGAGGTTAAAAAAATTTTAATTCTGAATAAAGACTTTGCCATTGTTATCCATGCCTTCATTACCTCAAGATAACACTACTATAATGAGCTCACCATACATCTACACATTAAAACCAAAGACACTCATGCAGCAGGATTCATGTACTGCACAGGGTATTTTGCTGAGAGCATATGAACCAGTGCACCATCAAAGCTGCTATCTCCCCTATTCTTCTAGCTGAGCTAATTGCCATCAGGAAGTCAGTTTTCATTGATAGGTACGTTAGCAAACAGGTGATCATGGGTTTGAAGGAGGACCTAGTCAGCCCTTTCAGAAGCAAGTTTAGATCCCACAAGGGGTAAGAAGTGGAGGTTAAAGAAAAGTTAATTATATCCTTAAAGAACCTTTTAGTGGTTGGGTCCCATAGTACCAAGTACTCCTCTATGGATTAGTGAAATGTTGTGATAGCTACCACAAGGAACCTGAGAGAATTTAGATAATCCTGATTTAAGGGTCAGAGCATACTCCAGAGTATGTGGAAGAGTTGCTGACATTGGAGAGATTTGTTGGGACATACACCAAATCTGAAACCTTGAACATTTTCTGCAGGTAAGTACCTTGTGTGGAAGACTTTCTACTGTGGAATAGAACCAATCGCTACTTCCCATGAGCATGAATTTTCTAGGTGCTGGAAGCACACAGGACTCATGCTTTGATGTAGAAAAGCCTCCAGTTGGGATGTAGGATACCCTTTATCCTGAAAAAGGAGATGTAAAATGGTAGGAAGGTATATCCGGGGGAAACTTCACAAGCTGTGTCAGGTAAGGGTAACAGGTCTCTCTCTGCCAAGTAGGAACAATCAGGATTATGTGAGCCCAGTTCTTTATTTTTAGCAGGACCTTCAGCAGTAGAGGAAATGGGAAAGAAAGAAGAAGAGCATCACCCAGAAAGTTTTGTCCAATCTCCATTCTGGAGAAGTAACGTGGACACTTCTTCTGGTAAATGGTGAATAGGTCTGTGAATAGTTTTCCCCATCATGTGAATAAATCAGAGTACTGATGGGTGGATCTCTCACTCATGATCACGCGAAAATTTATGACTGAGTTTGTCTGCTATCGAGTTCTGCATTCATGGGAGGTAAGTGGTGGACAAAATGACGTGATATGTACCAGTTCCATAATCTTATTATGCATACGGAGGATGACGTGGCCCCTCTCTGGTGACTGATGTCATACATGCAGTCTATGTTGTCTGTTAGGATCTTCATATGTGATCCTGCTATTAGGAGAAAATGGCATTCCTGACAGCTCTCAATTCAAGGAGATTGTTGTGCAGAGATATGCCACAGCTGACAATTTGCCATGAGCTGTGCAGCCGTTTAAACGCATGCTCCATCCTTTGAATGATGTGTCAGTGGTAAAGAGTGATGGTGACTCCCGAAGGTGGCACGCAAGCTGATTTTCAGTGGCAATCACACTACCTGGGTCCTAGCCCCCAGTCCGGGGGACTCTGCATTTTAATTTAATTTTAAATGAAGCTTCTTAAACATTTTAAAAACCCTATTGCCTTTACATACAACAATAGTTTAGTTATATATTATAGACTTATAGAAAGAGACTTTCTAAAAATGTTAAAATGTATTACCAGCATGTGAAACCTTAAATTAGAGTGAATAAATAAAGACTCGGCACACCACTTCTGAAAGATTGCTGACCCCTCGTCTATTCAGTCTGTAAACCAAACTCAATCATAGTTGGAGGCATCACATGTGGAATATGATGTGCAGTATCACAGCCTTGCCTCCCACCATATCCCCCAACAGGTGGAGCCAGAGCCTGGCTGGTACTTGAGGACTGCATTGAGCTGTGTCTATGAGTGAAACCAGGGACAGGAACCTGTATTGAGGTAGGAAGGCTTTGGCCTGTAAAGCATCCGAGTCAGTCCCTATGAATTCCAGGAGTTGCACTGCTGCGACGGTCAGCTTCTCATGGTGCCACTGGCTCAATGAGCGTCCACAGTAGTTTGGGAGTGTTTGGTAGACAATCCAATACAGAAGTATGGAGAATGTTGAGGAATCTGTGAGGTTTGTCTTGGGACTACCACAACAGGCATCTCTGAGGTAAAGGTTACTCTCCTCTAAGTCTTGAAATGCTTCAGTCATGTGGAGCCAATGTAGACAACTGTGGCATTACAGCTTAATCTGTAGATAAGAACCTGTGAGCAGGAATTGGATGCATTCCTGCTTGTGACCCTCAACGAAGTGTGCATTGGTAATATCAGGCTGTGCAATTGGAGAACGATGTACTTCCTTCTTAAGAGGTTGAAGAGAAGGTGAAATGGGTTTGGACTGCAATGCTCACATAGTTGTTCTAGCATGAGGAATGACACACAGAACCCAACAGGACCAAATGTGTAGACAAGCACAGGGGACTGGCAGTCAAGGGGGAAGGATGCCAGGACTCTTATCCCTTCCTAGGCTCCAGTGTCTTTGATAACTAGAATCAGCCCTAAAATCCCTGAGGGGGCCTGCATATCCTGACCCAAAGGATCTTGCTCGTGAAGCTTCCCTAATGTTCCCAGATTCACAGGAGAAGAAAGAACTCCTCCTACTCTACATGAGGAATATACCATTGAGGTAATCTATGCCTCGACTGACACTTCATGGGTACTGAGAATCTATCAGGTGCATACCAATATTAGTATTGTGGGGATACTTTTAAAGTTGTCGAGAGCAGAGTCCAGCACAGAGGATAAAGAGAGGTCCTTAGCTGCCAAGTAAGCTCATGGTATCACTTACGTCAAAGTCTGTGACACAACTACTGCCAAAGACAGAACTGAGAACAATGATACCAAAGGAGTCGGAACCAGGTGAGAATCTCGCAATCATTTGTACCTCCTAAAGCTGCAATGTCTCTGGGTACACAAATAAGAGAATCTGTGGCACAGCATCCAGTACTTGAACAGGAATGAGAAAAACCCTTCTTAGATCCCAGGCTACTCTTAGACTCAGATAATTGAAAGGATTAAGGGCTTGAAGTAGGAAATCTGTGTTTCTTCTCTCTTTGAGACTTATACAGCTATCTCCCTTTCTAGCCCTAGGATGTATCTTTTTCCAAAACAATATTTGTGCAATTGAGAGGAAAACTAAGTCTTAATTATTTAAATATACAAACAAAAATAAAACTGCATAAACTGCAGTTAAAGGTAACAAGATCCTTGACGTATCAAATCAGTGGGGGGAAAAAAGTAAGAGCAGTGAGGTGGTTTAAAATCCATATTCAGCAGAGAGATCATTTTTCTAGAATGTATCTAGTTTGGGCGTCCATAATTCAAAAAGGACATTTAAAAAGTATGAAATTGTCAGGACCCCACGAGTCCCAAACCTTGCCCTGTGGGGTTCCCAGTCAACCGATGCCTCTCACCCAGCTGCTAGTGGCATTCTGTTACCTTCTTTGTTGGGCCTGTCCTGTAGTAGATGACTTCTGGGACAGAACACCGCTAGCCGTCACCTACAGCACCAACATGCTGGAGAGATTTACGTCATCAAGGATCTACAACCTATCCTGAAGGACGATCCCTCAACTCTCACAGACCTTGGGAGACAGGCCATTCCTCATCTACAGACAGCCCCCCAACCTGAAGCAAATACTCACCAGCAACTACACACCACACAACAAAAATACTAATCCAGGAAACAAACCCCAGTGCCAACTCTTTCCACGTATCTATTCAAAGAACACCATCTTAGGACCTAACCACATCAGCCACACCATCAGGGGCTCATTCACCTGCACATCTACCAGTGTGATTATGTCATCATGTGCCAGCTATACTCCTCTGCCATGTACATTGACCAAACCAGACAGTCTCTATGCAAAAGAATAAATAAATAGACAAATCTGACATCAAGAATTATAACATTCAAAAACCAGAAGAAATCTTCAATCTCCCTGAGCACTCAGTAACAGACTTAAAAGTGGCAATTCTTCAACAAAGAAAGACTTCAAAAACAGACTCCAACAAGAAACTGCAGAACTGGAATTAATTTGCATAACAGACACCATAAAATTGGGCCTGAATAAAGACTGGGAGTGGATGGCTCACTACAAAAACTCAGTTCCCCCTGCTGATACTCACATCTTCTTGTCAACTGTTTGAAATGGGCCACCTGATTACACTGAACTCATTAGCACTACAAAAACTATTTTCCTCTGTTCTTGTCAACCGTTGAAAATAGCTCGTTTCCACCTTAATTGAATTGGCTCATTAGCACAGACCCCTCACTTGGCAACTCCTATCTTTTCATGTGCGGTGTATTTATACCTGCCTCTGTATTTTCCACTCTAGGCATCTAATGAAGTGGGTTTTAGCCCATGAAAAAGTTATCCCCAAATACACGTTAGTCTCTAAGGTGCCACAAGAACTCCTTGTTGTTTTATCCACAAAGTAGTTTACATCCAGTCTAGCCAGCAAATTGTGAATTAACTATGCAAGCTGATGGCCTATTAAGGAAAACAATGGGCCACAGAAGCAGCTTGTCCGTACCCAGTGAGCCTTCCTGTGAACAACTTAGCCAGAGTATGAGTAATGGCGATTCCAATGAGTCAAAGCATGCAAGGGCATGTAACTTGCTCATGTGACCCTGGACTCCTTTTTGTGTCTAATTTTGCACAAACCAAGGGCTTGTCTTCACTATAGAGATATGTTGACCTAAGTTATGCTACTCCTGCTACGTGAACAACATAGCTGGAGTTGACACAACTTAGGTCAACTTACCCCAGTGCCTTCACTGCACTGCGTCGACAGGAGATGCTCTCCGGTCGACTTCCCTTACTCATCTTGGAGAGCTGGAGTACTGGGGTTGACCAGACAGCGCTCTGCCATCAATTTAGCGGGCCTTCACTAGACCCACTAAATCCATTGCAGCATTGCATCCATCAATTGCAGCATTGTCAATCTCCCCATAGTGAAGACTAGCCCTAAGACTGAGAGCAGTCCCTCCATATGGGAAAAGGTATAAAAGAACCCTGGAAGCATCTCCATTGTATCTCTTTCCTGCCCTGATCTCTGGACTACAGACTTACATTAAAAGGAGCATTCTGACCAATGGACTGACCAACTTCCCATCCTTTGCAAGTTACCAGAGACTTTACTAGCTAGCAGTTTATTCCTTCACTGCTACAAACCTGATCCAAAAAACTTTGTAGTGAGCGTATGTGTATGATTTCTTTGACCATTTTAATTCTCGCCCCATTCTTTTCTCGTATAAACCTTAAGATATTGGATACTAAAGGATTGGCAACAGTGTGATTATTGGGTAAGATCTGAGTTATATATTGTGGCTGATCTATTGGGATAGAAAGACGCTTTGTTTGGTTAAATTGGTTTTAAAAAACATATAAAGTCTAGCGTATGTATGGTGAAATAAGAGCTGTAATGCCTAAGGAGGCTGCTTGTTTGACTTTTTGTTAACCAGTGTGGTGAAATCGAAGCTTGGTATATCTGGTAATAAAATAACCACCAGTTCCAGGGTGAGACTGTCCTATTTCTCAGGAGTTCGTTCTGAATTTGGCATCCTCAGCTGTGACCCTCTGAGGCATGGTGACAGTTGTGCAGTGTCAAGATGGTTTATCCCTAAAAACTGCTTCAGCAATAACCTATGCTCCTTAAATTACATAGCTTTTATTTCAAAACTTGACCTAATCTGGACAGCTTCCATTTCATTCTAATGAAAAATTCAGCATCAAATATACGTATTTCACATATTTCATTTTTGTTTTGATGTAAAAGTTCTCTTCATAAAAGAAAGAATACTTACTTGCAGCTGAACTGAATTATCCCGAAGGCCTTCTACAATGGGGGAAAATCTGTCTATGTTCCTTTCTTCTGCTGCTGTTGTTACAGCTTCCAAAATTTTTTCAAGGCTATAGGAGATTAGAAGACAGCTCCATTTATGCGACAGATAAGTAATCTCCCTCACATGCACCCCTTGCTTTTTTACCTGTTGTGTATAGGCACAAATTTCTTAAAGAGAAGCAGAGCTATACATTTTAAACTGTAATTTGGTGTTAAAATGGGATTTTTGTTAGAAAGAAACTTTTAACTTAATGTAGCTATTGAAACATAATAGGAAATTTACAAACAATTAAAACCTAACACAATGAGGGGGTGAGGAGGAAAGATGTCAATTTTTTTTTCCCCAACTCCCTCCCCCATTGTGATAAGTTTTACTCTTACTAATAAATTCCTTATTAGGTGTCAATAACTAAATTAAACTAATAGTTTCCCGGTAACATAAACCCTAATCCACTTTTTAACACAGAATTCTAATGTAAAGTGTATGAACCTACTTGTTTAAAAATACGTGCCTATAGCCACCAGGTAAAAAGGCAGGGAATTATTAATTCTGTTTTCAGGAGCTACCATTTTAATATGCTGTTACTTCAAATTTCCCACATGTGGAAACCCAATTATGGTGTACTTGTTAGTGATAAACACACATTAAAATGTTAAATTTTAAGAAGGTACTTAAATCTGACTAACTGGTGGTAACAGTAAAGATATTTTCTTTCAATTCTAAAATTAATACATTTGAAATTAAGATTTTCTAAAAATGGAGGATTCAGTAAACTTTTTCAACAGATAATGACTATCTAAACACAATTAGAAGTTTTAAAAGGGTATATTGTATTTATTGTATACTTACATGTTCTCCTCTCCAACAATGCATATTGCAGACAAGAGTTTAACAACATCAGTCATCATGTTAGTTTGTTTAGGATCAATTGCCCTGGCCAGCAATGAAAGGCTCCTTTCTTCTCCCATTATTCTTTCCAACCCATACTAAAGTAACAACAACAGATAATGAAGGCTTAAGTTTTAAAAACTCCGGCAAGCAAAATTGCAAAAACTTAAGAAATGGCAAATGTAAACGATACTGACATACTGGTCTAACGGAATTTGTTAAGTGGCATTTTCAGTCTGCAAATTCTGCACTTTGAAATACAACCACTGAAGCTGGAGTAAAGAATAAGAAATTTCTCTCTCTTCTGCAAGAATCATGGATATCAATGCCCAACAGACGAACATTTTTGCTCCAGTCCTCTTTGGTATCAAGTTAATCAATATCGAGTGATGTGAAAAAGACACCAAGACTGTCATTAAGTGGGTTCGCAATATCCAAAAAAAGATAAAAATGAATTGTAACAAAATTAACATAGTTTTAATCAAAAACTTTAAAGAAATAATAAATTCTAAATAGCAGTAGCAGAATACGAATTAACTGTATCGTCCTCAAAGTTATGTTTCAATTAAACTTTTCCTTCTCTCAGTAATGAAAGAATATGAAGGATATGCAGAATAATTTACACTACACCACTGGAAAAAACCAAAACTGGGTGTTCCCACAGAAAACACTTATCCATAGGGTGATATAGTAACAGCCATATAAGGTTGCAACACAAATTTGCTGGGGATTGAAAGTTTTTTTCCCCCATCAAAGATTTAATTTTCTCTCTTTGCCTAGAGATGTTAAGAATCTAATTATTCCCTAAAAAGCTCTGAATGCAGCACACAATATTCCAGTAAATGCTAAACCCGGGGTTGTGAGTTCAGTCCTTGAGGGGGCCACTTGGGGATCTGGGGTAAAATCAGTACTTGGTCCTCCTAGTGAAGGCAGGGGGCTGGACTTGATGACCTTTCAGGGTCCCTTCCAGTTCTATGAGAGAGGTATATCTCCATATATTTATTTTATTTTATTTTTATAATTTGGTGTGTAGTAAATTCACAAAATATCGATTTGAGTCCTTGTCAGATGGTACAGGTATTTACAAACCAGCATAAAATCATCATTACAATATAGTAGTGTATTTTTCCTCAACTATTTATTAAATAGTTAATAGGGAAATTTGATATTTCCAGACAGACACTTTTCATTGTTAAGAATAATTCAAGAGGTTAATGCAACCCATTAAAAGGCCCAAAGCAAAATTTGCTTACGGATGTTATTTTTCAACATCTGAAGATAAAAGAAAACAATTTATCTTAATAGTTGCATTGTTGGTCCTCATATAGATGTGAAGACATTGAAGAGCTGCTATAGTCTATACTTGTGCAACACAAGGCTCACAACCCCTACAGTGACCTGAAAAATGAAATCTACAAAAAGTGAAAACATGGACAAATTGCTATGGAGAATACAGAGAGAGCAAGCATATAGGGACAAAATCAGAAAGGCAAAGGCAAAAAAATGGGTTACATCTAGCAAAGGACATAGACAACAAGAAGAGGTTCTAAAAATACATTAGGAGAAGAAGATAGAAAAAAAGAAAACCAAGGTCCACTACTTATTGTGGAGGGAGAGCTAATCAAGCATAATACCAAGAAAGCCAAGATGATGTTATGCCTACTTTTCACCATCAAGGTCAATGTCAATTGTGACCAGATGCTTAACACAATTAATATTAACAACAAGTGGGAAAAGAATACAAGCCACAATAGAAAAGGAACAGGTTAAAGAATAGTTAGATAAATTAGATATTTTCAAGGTGGGAGGGCCTGACTAACTTCATTTTAGGGTATTTAAGGAACTAACAGCAGCAACCCTGGGAGCACTAGCAATTATCTTTAAGAGCTCCTGGAGGGTAGGAGACATCCTGGAGGACTGGAGAAGGGCACACATAGTACCTTTCTTTGATAAGGAGAACCAAGACAACCCAGGGAATTATGGACCAGTTGGTCTCTCTGATACCTTAAAAACACTGGAATACATTATTAGGCAATCAATTTGTAAGCACTTAGACAATGACAGGGTGACAAACATATAACATGGATTTGTCAAGAAAAAAATCATGCCAAACCAACCTAATTCCCTTCATTTACAGGAATACTGGTTTAGTGGATATGGGGAAGCAGTAGACATGATGCATTTTAATTTTAGTAAGGCTTTTGACACAGTCACACATGACAGTCTTATGAGTAAACTAGGGAAATGTGATTTAGATTAAACTAGGATTAGAATTCAAAATTACCTGGATGAACTAGAGAACTGAAATCAACATGGTGAAATTCAATATCAACAAATGAAAAGTACTGTACTTTGGAACAAATTTCCATTTTGTAGCAGAATATCAGGTTATCTATACTCTTGTGGTGATGTTCTAGGTAGGAACCTATTAAAGGGTTATCTCCATCCACAAGTGCTAGGGAAGACCCTGTGTGACACAGGGCAAGAAAGGGTTAAGCAACTTTCAGGCTAACTGACCCAGATTCAACCTTTATAGACATATTAGTATATAATGGTGATGGTTTTTTGTGTTTACACATATATATCGTTTGGTTACATTGTCAAGCCCTAACAGTTCCTGTCTACCGCTGAAGTCTGCTAATTCTGAGATCAAAAGGAGATCTTAACATTTAACGGAACTGTAAATGTAGTGATATCATGGTCTTCATTTCTCTTTGAAACATATATTAAACTACTTGTAAATGACGGGAGATAGGCAATTGCCTTATGTTAATCCATATAGCTAATTACCAGTGATGCTTACAAAATAGGAGGATGCTTCAAAAACACTATTCTTCTTCACCCAAGGAATACCTGCTGTCAAGAAGCTGACAATAGCATGCAAGGGATCTGTAAAAACTCTTGGACCCTGATGCTTTCATCTCAGATGTACTTAAGCTTCGTAAGGGGAAGTTTGAGTTGCAAGACTGAAGTATCCAGTTCCATTTTGGATCACCCAGATATTAAACGTTGGACTGTAACCTATGGACTAATTCTAAAAGGGCTTTTTGCAACCCTAAAGCCACCATCTCTGCTATGAAACGGACCTAAGAACTCTATTCATATCCGTATGTACAATGATATTTTAACGAATTCTCTCTCTTCTTTTTAAATAAATCTTAGTTTAGTTGATAAGAATTGGCTGTAAGCATGTATTTGGGTAAGGTCTGAAATATTCATTGACCTGAGGGGTAATGTATCCAATCCTTTGGGATTGATACAACTTTTATATGATGAACAAAATTTTCAGTAGTCCTTATCATATGGTACTTGGCTGTCTGGGTGGGAGCTCAAGGCTGGGTTGCTTTAAGGGAACTGTATTTTTGGCTTCTGAGTAACCAGAAAGATATTATAAAAGTTGTTTTGTTACTGGTTTGGTGAATCTAAGCATTAGAATAATCACCAGTTTGGGGGATCATCTGTCCCATTCTTTGCAATTTGCCCTTGCTGAGCAATCTCTGCATAGCTTCCCTGGGGCCCCAGTCACATCCCCAAGGAACCACCTTTATTCAGATATTTTGGGATCTGATGGGAGTTCCTCAATAGGTATGTCAATATAAACAAGACACATCTTTAAGGTCAGATTCCTAATGGCACTTTTTGGAGCATTTAGAAACAGTGAACTGATGCCTGGATTGTTTATAAAGGATATTGCTAATAAGACGTCAGAGTTTAGGAATTTATAGTGGGGCAAATGTTCGGTCACCTTGATCCTGAAATGTCAAAGACAGAACAGGAAAGACAAAGTGAATCCATATTATTGCATGAAGGTAGGGAAGCATGTATTATCCCTGGTGCAGCATTAAGGATTTATACAGAACTGAGGCTGGCTGGTAATGGCCATTATTGCTTCAGAACAAGAGTTATCTCATCCAATTCCAGTTTGTGGCAGTCTTAAAGACACACAGTCAGGATTCCCTCCTGGTGAATTTGGGTCACATTCATTCTGGATCCGGGCAACAACTTCTGCATTGCAACAGCAATCAACTAGGATGCAGGGATACAGGTGCTTGGTCAGTGGCATCTGAATGTATACAGGGTCACATGTGTGGCCACAGCTGAGACTGAAAGACCTATAGTGTTAGTGTACTAAATTTTTCATGTTTATCCAATTTCCTGGAGCAAACAAACATCATAAGAGTTGCTGTTTGAATCTGTAGGCAAAGTATTGAGCACTGGTACCTCAGGGAGGAAACCAGTCAATCTAGACATTCACATTTGGACATTAATGGTGAAGTGATTCTGCACTGCTGGCATAGAAGGAGCATCCTGATGCTCTTCTTACACTCTTTGGCAGCTAGGAAGTAACTATGTAAAAAGATTATTGTACACTTAGTTGAAAATAATTTGATATTCCGTAAGGGAGCTGACTTAACCATGAAAGCAGAGAGAGAGTGAGGGCAGATCCAGGACCTTTTCCCCCAGGGTATCTGTAAACCTATCTGAAATGCTAAAGAAGAGAGTATGAGGAGGAGACTCCAGGGCTTCATGGGTTGATATGGCTAAAAGATGTGTGGTTTGGGAGGTGGATAAATTTGTATGAAAGTAGCAAGGATCAAACATTTGACAGAAATGCAAAAGGCCTCATGAAAAACAAATAGTACCAATGTGAAGTATCATGACAAACAGATTGGAAGAGCTGTTCCTAGCACTGTGCAATAGGAATACTTATGCTAAACAAACAGGAAAATCTCTCGATAATGTTGCAGCATTGCAGAAAAAGAGAAGCCCAATTTTCTTAGGAGTTTGAATTATGACTACATTTAATAGGTCATTATGATTTCAGTAGCTAAATATTAGCCTCTTGGGTTAATTTGTATTGTTTGTTTCTTCAAGAAAATTTAGTGGAAATTACATTTTATATTAAAACCACTACAGGTGATTAGGCTGTGTACTTAAACTCTGAAACCATGTACCCTGGTCAAGAAATTAAACAATGTCTTGAAATTTTTTAGCTTTACAATCAGTATATAAATTAATCCATTGAACTACTTAGCTAAACATGTTGGACAGATATTCAGCTTCATGCTGAGGAATGAAACGGAACAGAGGGGAACTATCAAAACAAACACTTTCAATTACAAAGGATGCTTCCATCCTAACAGAGGAAACAATTTCAAAGTTGGGTATTGAAATAACATTTTCCACATTAAACTTGTCATTTAAAGCAATTAAAAGAGTTGAACTTATTGACTATGTTTAGTTGTCAAGATTCACAAATTTCAACTTGGATGGAAATATTTGATTTCAGTGTACAGCACAATCCATGCACATTAATGGATCTGGGCTTAAGGGGGTGAAACATAAGTGGTTTTCTTTCAGATATAATACCTGAAAACCATCCAAGCAAATAAAGTCACTTCAGGTTAAACCATGGTAATCTATGCTACATTATGATTTAGATACATGGACTACCTTATGAATAAACTGAATTATTGAGTAACAATAAATCACATACCTTATTATTCATAAAGGCCTTCAAACACTGTACGATCTTATGCTGACTCCTCTTCACAACTCTGTTCTGACTGAATTAAAATACAAAATTTAAGTTGTAATTAATGTAATCATATATTACACAAAATTCAAGGTTTACATAAAGCGTCCTTACGATTTTATTTCAACCAGTCTTTCTAAAACATCCAGCAACAATCCCAGTCCTTCATGTCCAAAGTTTTCAACCCAACTAGAAGAGAGGAAAAAAACACCAGTTAAGTATATTAATATCTCTGTATTTCAGATATTGAATTATTATTATTATTTGTATTAATCTAGAGCCCCTGTCATGGACCAGGAACCTGTTGTACTAGGTGCTGTGTAAACAGGGCAAGACGACAGTCTGTCCCCCAAATTGCTTTGCATTTCAATCAGTACTTTTGCACGTTAGTCATTCCTTTCCTTCTGCCACTTCATCAAGTTTGCAGTTCTATCTGAAATCTGAATCCATATGGGCATTTCTGAATATATTATTTTAGAAAACTTTCTAAAACAATGAAAATGTTTTATTTGGGTACATAAGAGAAAAAAATTGAAGGCATCATGCTCTGATAAATATTTTGGTACAGAGAATGGATTCTAAAAATATACTTACTCTTTCTCAATCCAAGTAAGCATGAATTAAAGAGTTTGTTGCATGTTTTAACCTCTCTCATTAGTAAAATTTTTGACTAACAGGCTTTGTTATAGATTAATCTCTAAAGTAGATCAAGAAGAAACAACATGTCTGTGTGACTATTAAAATGGTTTAAGTAAAGTGTGATAGTTGTGGAACCTATATATAAGTTTATGAATTGTGGTTATTTTTATTAAAATCCTGTATCACTGTATGCCTCTATGTGTCGGAAAGTGGGTAGAAAAACGTGAAGGAGACAGGTGGGGAGAAAAGATCAGAAGCAGGAGGAGGCAATTGACTCAAGTAGTAAGAAACACTCCATGATTCAAAGGAAAAGCCATGTGCTGGTTGAGGATCCTGGACACACTAACAGACTGACCAAATACCAGAGAATACTCAAGACTGCTGAGAAAGCTGAGGCACAGATGGCCTATAGTTGTTTTTTTATTTTGATAATATCGGTATATCTCGTGCTATCTAAATTAATGAGTGATTAGTTTTGGAACTATTGCAAAGTCTGTGTGGTCCTGGAGGGGAAGTGTAAACCAGAGTGCTCACAAGGTTGGAACTCTAGAAAGGATGCGCTTAAGTAACTTGGAAGTCGGAGAGAGCCTAGTCACAGGGCCTAGGCAGTTGGACTTCAGTATCTTAGCTCTTAGAAGTGGGCGCTAGATGGAGTAACTACACCTCATAAGAGTACCTAAAAATCCAAAGTCACAGGCAGTGCCTGGACTCAAACACAGGAAGCTTAAATGCACACAGCCCCATCATGTTGGCCTGAAACAGCATCCTGATGATTGACCAATGGGATTTTTTTTTTTTCAAACCAGGACTGTGACAAAGAGGAAGATTTGTTTAGTGGGGAGGGTGCTAAGCTGGAACTCATCAGACACTGCCACACAATTCCTGTTTGACCTTGGGCAAGTCACTCAGTCTCTCTCTGTCTCAGTTCTCCACTTACAAAAAGGAGATAACAGTGCTTCCTTACCTTAGAGGAGTTTTGTGAGGATAAATTGGTTAAACATTCTGAGGCACTTAGCTACTATGGTAATGGGGGCCACATAAGAACTCTAGGATAAGATAAACCTACATTGTGATACAGCTGTTACAAACCCTAATTCCCTTCCCTGGATATGCATAACAGAACCAGAAAGAGTTTCTGACAGCCTGCAACACTGTGTTCTCCCTAAAGGACTTACTGTCTAAAAGCTTGTTTTAAAAGATGAATATTTAATTTATTGCTCACATTGTATATTTGTAATAAATGTAAGCATCTCTATATTAAGCAGTTGTATAGCAGTTTCTTTGAATATGAGTAGGAAACTATTAAGATTTAAATTTAGGGTTTTGAATATGCTAGTCCTGAAGGTTTAATTCTGTGCAATGTTTTCTGAAAAAAATTCCAAAACGAACCATGGCACATGCTTTTACAAAGGGATAACCTGAGGTGCAGGAAAAAAAGTGCAATAAGGGTTTATACATAATTTGCACTAAAAATCATAGCTACTCTTTTGCAAAGGAATCCAGCACTAAATTCCCTGGCCACACGTTTTGTTTTTATTTAATTGTTATACAACTTATTTAAATGATTTTCCTTTCAAAAAATGGAAGTCTATTCAACTGTGCAACTAATTTTTGCAAACTGATTTTGAAAATGCACTCACGCATCCCATTCCAGTGGAAACAAATAGGAGTGGACCCCTTTAATTTTGAGTTATCACTTTCTGTTAAAGATGGATAATGCTTGCCTTTTCCTTTCTTGTCTCTGTGTTTTTGGTTTTTATTTCACTGAACATATTATTTGAAGAGTGAACTTCTTTTATATTAAAGCAATGGCTGAAGAGAATACTTAAATTAAAAAGATTAATGCTGGTTCTTAGATATGAGCAGATATTTCTTACCACCTCAAAAGCTAACATTAAGATCAGCTGTTATCGGCTAGCTGTTTTGACATTGATTCAAATACTTAAACAGAAACTCTTCAGATGAAACAACGCATTTAATTTAAAAAGAAAAGTGACTTACTGAAAAATTCTGGAGATAAAGCACCAACAGAAAAATTTCATTTCACTACTATTCTTCCTAAAACTTAGAATAATGCAATATGTTCATCTAAAAATTGACCCCGAAACACGACAATCTTCCTCCTAGCCACCAATCTAACTAAAAAAGAAATTAACTAGCACCTTAAACTCCAGTACACAACTTCCTGCTGCACCCAAACGACCCAATACCCTTTTCCCATTAACCAGATACCCTTCCTTGTGTTCCTGAACTAATTTCTGCTCAAACCTTCCACTAAGCAACCTCGTCTAATACACCAGCTCCTTCTTTGCTAGGATTCATTTACTTTGAAATTAGGTTGCAGTCTAAACATTCTGTTTAAACAAGTCTCTCTAGCAGTGACTAATCCCCCAGAACAAAGTTCCTGGCTGGCTACTGGGACTCGACAAAGATAAGAGCTGCGGGGAAGTGGCCCAGGGAAACACAATTAGTTAGAGATGCGGCACGTGGCTGCTACTGAGGTGGTCCCTAGGTAGAGGTCTGGAGTAGTGGTTGGGCCTAGAGTCACCCCCCAACAGCCACTCGTGAAGTGGCTATACCCTGAGAGAAGGGAATTTGGACAAGTCTAGCGAAGGGACTGTATGTGGAACTGGCACTCCCCGGAATGAGGCTGAACCACTGCACTCCTCCAGGCCAGTCACAATCTTCCCAGACAAAGTACATCAAGAAGGCCAGAACAGAGGGACAAGAGACATCCAAGAAAAGCTCAATATGTCATTTGGGGACATGCACTTTTCACTCTTTTGGCAGTATAAATTGTGTTGAAAGTTTTGATGGTGGATGGTTTGCCTTCCTGATTTTTACATTGGCATGTAAATACCTGTGTAAAATAATTTTGAATTTGCACACAAGGCTACAGTAGCAAGTTCTCTTATACATAATGTTAGAAGTTGCACAAACGGTAATGAATGTCATCATGTGAAGACTCAATAACTTTCATAATAAAATAAAAATAAAAAAAAAAAACTTAAAAATTGTCATCACAATAATCCCTAAACTGAGTTTCAGTACCTGGCCAGTACTGGGAAAAAAATGCATAATATCAACACATTTTTAAAAAAATCCCACAGCTGCCCCACTCCCATATACAGAACTTCAAATACCATTTATTCCCCCTCATGCATGAGACCACGTAAACCCATTATATGCACACAAAGCATCTATGATTTCTCTTTCACATGTGAATCCAGCACCAGTCATGCATAACAGGTACACCGTCTAACTGTGTACTGGCTCAGAAATGCAGCAGTATCTTGAGTCCACTCCTGGTGAAAGAGTTCCCCGCTCTGTCCTCACAGACATTGTGCAGAACACAGCACATTATAATAATGTGGACTGCTTTAATGATACTGGCACTCGTAGCAGGATATCAGTCTGTCAAATGTACATTCCACCCTCATCCTAGAGAACGGGTCATTCCATCATCTTTGGTCAGGTGCTCTGAAATAAGGATATGGCTTCATAAGCCATGGCAACAGGGGGCAAGCAGCGTCCCCTAGAACAACAGTGGGGACAGTAACTCCATTTATGTCATTCAATGGGAATAACATCCCAGCTTCTCCACAAAGATAAAGTCCTGATCTCAGGAACAACCTAGCATCAAACACCCTTCCAGTGGATGCCATATTAGTGTCCATTAATCTGCTCCTGTGGTTGACCAGAGCCTGCCTAACCATGATGTAGTATCCATTGCAGTTTGTGTATTTATGCTCCTTGCAGAAGGCCAAACCATTGTCCAGGCAATGACCCCCACAGAGTTTGGAAAGCCCATTCTCTCAAAGCCAGTAATTACTTCAAAAACAATTTGTAATGCCCAGCACCTTTGAGTAATCACTTCAAAAATATTTGCCATAACCACCCCATAGTTGATTTGCCAAGTCCAAAATGGTTGGGCCATGGACCTGTAACAGTCTAGTGTAGCCAGCTTCCAGATCGTTATAGCAACCTGCTTCTAGAACAGTAGCAGCCTCTCTCATATGGTGCTAAAGGGTTGGGGCAAGGTAATCACAAACCTCTGCTTCTTCATGCGAGAGTTCTGGACCCAGTGTCGGTCACCTCAAGTCCACATGACTATGATCTCACCAGCCTGTGCATGTGGCCCTACTTCAGAAGCATCGGTCTATATAGGAGCAATGTGCAGCTAATATTACAGGCATGAACAGCATCAGCTGGGTTGCAGATGGCATGTCAATATCCCCTTCCAAGAGGTACCTCTGGCAGTTCACAAACTGCCACCAGAACCACCACCTGCATCTAACATATGCTTTGCCTGATTCCTAAAATAGAACTGATTGATAGCCTGAGGTGCAAAAATTCCTCCACCAGTTTGGGTTCTATGTTGATGGCCCAAGCTGCTGGGGGTATGCAGACACACAGCGGTTGGAGTGGAGAAGTTGGCAAGCTAAAACCACACAAAACACTTCTGGGTCAACTCCTGCAGGACAGACAGACAAGTTCTCCCACAATCCACCGTGAATCAACCCCTAGAGTAGCTTCAGCTTTCAAGGAACTCTAATACACAATAGCGTATGCCCACAAAAGCTGAAATTCTGACTCAAATCTGCATAGTCAGTACAACAGCACCAGCACAGTTGTGAGGCCTAGAGTTTTCAGTACAGTGTGAATGCTCAAGCATGGGCTTGAAAACAGTCTGCAGACATGGGTCATACACACCTAGGCCTAATGTGCAGTATAGGCATACCGTGATGCTACTGCAATAAAAAAACAAAAACTGTAATTTATGTATTGACTCACTTATACAAATGGAAGAAATAGTGGAAGATGTAAAAATAAATATGGAAAATTCCCAAAGTAAAAATATGTGCTTAGTAACAATGTAGCTAGTGTATCATTTAAAGAACTGCATATTACAACAAAAAAAATTATGATGAACCATAGTTTTAAGTAATTTTATTCATTGTTTTGGTGATCTGCATTTTACTTAAATATTTTCTCTTGAGATACTGTTAAGCGGAAAACAGCATTTAACATGTTTATTCACTGATAACTATTTCTTGAGAAAAATATTGTACAATTAGTTTAAAAAACTAATTCATAATAAAATTATGTATATGAACTATTATTTGAAGTAGGTAACATGCATTCATACATGTTTTGTTTGTTTAAGAAAAGGTAGTTAAGGATCATCATCCCCATGCAGATTCCCATCAATCTGAATAAGAGTGGCAGTTGTCTAATGGATTAGATATGCAAACTTGGTTCACCATCTCCAAAAACACAAGTTTCAATCATTTGAGAAGCATTATCAGCTACAAAAATAACCTAACTCATGAACAAATAAAAAATGGCACTACACTCATACTGGGAGTATTCCATTGAATTATTGGGCCTAAAGCTAGCCACGATAACTCAATTAATAACCTTCCCTTGATTATAATGTTTTCTTCATCTGAAGTAACACGAGATTTAGTTGTGTGGAAAGTTTCAAGTGGTAGGAGTATACCATTTTTGAAAGACAAAAACCAAGCAAAAACTAAGTTTTTGAATTAGTTCAATGTTTTATTCATTGGCAAGTCAAGAACTATTAGAGATTTGAAAAGAATTAGATATACTCAGTTTCACTGAACACTTGATAGAACCTTGTTTTGGTCTGAAAATTAAGCTAAAATTATATAGAGGCCAAAAGAGGGCTTCATGAATGAAATTAGTTGAAGCTTCTTCAGTTTTGCATAATTAAAAACCACTGACATTCCCTTTTTTAGTTTTAACTTACTAAACTGGAAGTTTTGATTGTAATTTTAGAATTAAAAGGGCCCACAAATGAAAATATTTACAAATAAAGCAGTACAATATAGCCATAATTACTTTTACATGGGGAAGTGAAGGAGTAATCAGTACAAAGCCTTAGGCCCACTCCTCCCTTCTAACCAACATTGTCAACTGAAGGACATCTGGAAAAAATGAAGCTTAGAGACCTTGAAACATGGACTATCATTACACTGAATCATTTAATATAAGTAGAAATCTTTAACTTTATCATGGGTAATTAGCTTCTCAGCATCAACACTGAATTTCATACCCAAACTAACTATTGCACATATTCAGTCAATTTTTCCTCTGTACCAGCGTAAAAGAGCCACCTTGCAATTCCAGACAAAGACAAATAAGTTCTGTCACATACAGAGTTTTGTGAACCTAAACTTGGTCCACCTTTAATACTTGCAGACTTAATGAAAATGCTATCCCATGTAAAAGATTTAGATTAAGTTAACTCTAAGTCATCCTCACGTTTCTGCACTGATCTACTATATAACATGGCGGGGGGGAAAAAAGTCTTTTTTAATTAAACTTTTTAAAATTTAAACTAAATACGTATTTATGTTTTTTAAATAAACCTATTTGAAATTATGACAATTTATGTTCAGATTGCAACTTACCATAGTATTAAAATAATTTTAATTAAATAAAATATTAAGCAGCACATTTGCTGCCAAAGTTTTAAAGAAAGTCAAACAACTGACCATGTAGAAGTCACTGGCTAAGCACCTGAAACCAGAGCTTGCTGAAGTGCTAAGCTAGCTTTTGATAGGCAGTAACCTCTTCAGCAGGCAGAAAGAATGCTCTCTCATTTGAGTTTATTCCAGTAGTTCAGTTCAATGTTTAGTTCACTCACAGCCTGTTTTCCCCTTCCAATCAATGAATAAAATCCAACTGAGAGGCTGAGATCTACTATTTCTGAAATCTTGCGGAACGCAGTAACCAGAAAAAAAAAAAATCACTTAATTCACTAAAGGGAATATTTCTCTCTTAATAAACCAGTTTAAAATGCAAAACATTTTGATAAAGCTCTTTATTTAATTTAAAAAATTAAAATGCTGTGTCTTTGTGCATTTTTAATTGAAGTCAAATTTCCATCCAAATGGAACTTAATGCACATCAAAAGGGAAAAAAAATAATTATCCAGCAAAGAAGAAACTAATCATTCACCATTTTTCTAATGTAAGAAAAAAATTAAGAACCTGAATAAATGTATGTTAAGTTATTTAATTACTTCAGAAAGCATGTATAGATATAGTATATCTTCTGGTTAACAAAAGTACTAAATAAGCATAAAGGCTATATTTATTTGCAAATCTACATGTTTTAATGGTTCCCAGCCAATGAGAATCAATTTTTCTTGAGGAAAATAACTGAAAGTGCTAAACAAGATTAAAACAGGCGATTTACATTCCTTTATTTAAATCAATCCATCCTGCTATTTAATGAGCAAGAGACACCTGGAATTTTATTTTATTGTTTTTTCCAGTTATTGCATGTTTTAAAGTAACATGATTCATTGCATACATTTTAGTTTCCTTTTAATATAAATTGTGTGCCCATAAATATTTTTCAATTAATTGTTTCTGTGAAGTATATTTCCAGTGTAAAAAGGGAAAAAAGTTCGTTTCAGAAAAGATTTTAGAAGTCAAGAAATATTGAGCAAGTTGGCCCTCTGTCCTGACAGACGTTTATTGAATTCCATAGCTTACAACAAAAAGTGCTCTCTTTTCATCCTCAGTAAAAAAGAAAACTGCAACAAGAAAATTATCAACCAATCTAGAAGAGATCATTCTTCAGGTAAGTATATCAATCTGTATTTGTTTTGTGCTTGTCAGCAAAATTCACCACAAGGTTTCAATAATTTATCAACAGCATTCACAGATGACTATACAAGTGCAAATATTTTCTCTACCTTTGTTGAATATTCACAGCAGAGTTTCCAACATTCTCACCAGGAAAGCTTCTTGTGAAATGAAGTAAAAAAACAATAGTTTCACATCAATATTTAATAAAACCTTGATAAGAGTCCAACAATAAGCAGTTTGATAGCAAACTGGATAATCAGTGCAATGTCCAGCCTTTTAAGAGAAACATGTTCCAGGAATACTTTGATTTAAGATTCCCTAGTAAAATAAGTGAGTTTCCCCTCCAGAAATAGAGAAAATGGGAAGATAGAACAGCAATACTGAGTAAGGAGGTAGAACTAATGGAGATAGTAAGAGCCCAAACTACTGTTTACAAATTTATTTCCACTGCTGTCTTGGCCTTCTGACAAAGAGAAGCAACAACCACCTCCTTTTTACTTAGAAGTATGGCTTCATTTTCATCACATGCACGGCAGACATGTGAAAATTCATTCTCCAAATGTACGGTGAATATTGAGTAACAAGCTTTTTCACATGGTGGAGGGTGGCAATTGATCCAAGCTCTTAACAGTTTTATCTGCAGTGTATATCAATGATACTTAAGCTACTTTTGTAAGCAATTTATGTCTACAAGTAGGATAATGCTCATTTAATAACTGCTAACCATCCAAAAAGGAAAAAGTCATTACTGAGGAAACCTACATCTTGTAAATTTAAGACTGTGTTTAAAGTCTCCAAAGCCTTCTGATCCATTCCTTTTTGGTCATTAATAGGACTACAAAATAGGTGACTTTAAGAAGTCATATTTTGACTTTTTTTCAATCAACAGAAATAGCAGAGAATATTTCTTGTTGTTGAGAGGAAAAATTCTGAATTACTTGTGACTTAAAAACAAAACTCATAATTATACATTACGATGATTTCACCTATAAAGAAGGTTAAGAATTCTAAATTCTGATTCCTAAATCAATTATTCCTATAGTTCTCATGCTCATGAATTATCATTTTCTCCCAAAGTTGTGATCAACTGAAAAATAGCAGCTTATATTTAAAAACCCTTTTTCAAATATATCACAATAAGTAACTAAAATAACAGCTGAAGAATGTAAATCAAACAGGACAAAGGAAAATTATTTTAATATTGCAGGTTATTTAAAACGAAGAAATGTAACCCAAATATATTCTGGTGTGTGTTTGGGGTTTGTTTGTTTTTTTTACACTCTTATGTTTGAAAAACAAAATTTTTTTAAAGTTTTAAAATCTATTTAGAACCATTTTGGTTACTCAAAATATGTCATTTCTATGATAAATATTTGTTAACTTTTACTTTTGACAAGTAGAGAAGGTGCAGGTGACAAAATAATAAATTTGATATCTTAAACTTGAAGGTCAGCTTTAATACAATATCAAAAACCAATTTCCACTCATGTGTCAGAGTCATTCATCAGGTATGTTTAACGCAATTATAACCTATACCAAAACTTTCATTTGCTCCTAACCTCTTACTAGGAGTAATTAGGTAGTGTGACAAAGTTCCTCCTCTACCTTGGTGGGTCCTGCGCTTCTTGGCAGATTTGCTCACCTCAGTGATCTTCCCCACAGTCTGTGTCAACTCCTCCTGTGTCTGATCAGGAGTTGGGAGGTTTGGGGGGAACCCGGGCCCACCCTCTACTCCGGGTTCCAGCCACGTACCTGTGGAATTGCAGCTGTCTATTAGTAACCTCCTGTAACAGCTGCATGAAACTACAACTACCATGGCTGACTCCCATCTCCCCAAACACCTTCTTTATCTCACCGACAGACTTACCTCCTGATGTCTGAATAATGCTTGTCTCCTAAATCCTGCGACAGCAGTACACCATCCTCACCTCATGCCCTTGCCTTTCTTGCCCCAGCTCCCACCTTGCACTCCTTCTCCTCTGGCTCCTCCCTGCTGACTGGGGTGAGCTCCTTTTTAAAACCCAGGTGCCCTGATAGCCTGCCCGATTGGCTTGCAGGTGTTCTAAATTAAAGTAGCTATATCCACTGCCTTCTAGAAAGGTCTTAATTGGCTCCAGGGGCCTTGATTAACCTGGAGCAACTGCCATTTGGTTACCATGGTCCTAGGGATTTGTTTAGCCTGGGGCTAACATACCTGTTTCTCAGTACTTTACTGTAGCCATCTGGCCTTGCCCCATCACAGTACTCAAAAACAACAAGTCTAGTAGGACCTACAAACACTTAAGTCATGCACCATAAATTGGAACAAACAGCAAAATATCAGTAATCCATCCATGGAATTTGTGTAAGCTACATGATCCCAAAAATGACTTGGTTGAAAGTGCTAAGCACAAGTCTATTGATCACTGTGTGGGTCCCCGCCAGCCCAGAGAGAGATGAACCCCTCTGGACCACAGAGTGGAAAGAGCCAAGAAGCCCTGAGACCGCCCCACAAAGGGTCAGGCTTGGCAAAGGAAGTATAAAGGCCCAAACCCAGAGCTCACAGAGAGCAGCCGCCAGGGAAGCCAGACACCTGCATCCTACCTTCATGTTGGGAAACACCAGCGACCTACAGCGGACCCAAATGTTGGCCGATCCTGCCCCAGGCCAGCTACCCTGAGGAGTTGCAGAACCTGCCCCAGGCCAGCTATCTCGAGGAACCCATGATGCTGGATCCCTCTGAGGACACCACCCTGAACTAGGTACCTCGACAGGGGGAGTTTGGAAGTAGCCTGGGGGGCAGCTGACCCTAGTCTGGCTGTGACACTGCCAGAACCCATGTCAGTGTGTTGTGGCTAGGCTCCCCACTGACACAGCAGCAGGTCTTCTGCTGCTGCTAGGGCCCCAGGCTAGAACACAGTGGAATGGGAAGTCCTGCGTCACCCCAACCCCCAAACTCATGGGTGGCAGTTTCTCCCTCTCCAAGGCTTTCAGACCTAGACTCACTGTTATATAGCAGGGGTCGGCAACCTCTGGCACGCAGCTCACCAGGGTAAGCATCCTGGTGGGCCAGGCAAGTTTGTTTACCTGCCATGTCTGCAGGCTCGGCCGATCGCAGCTCCCACTGGCTGTGGTTCGCTGTTCCAGACCAATGGGGATGGTGGGAAGCCACAGCCAGCACATCCCTCGGCCCGTGCTGCTTCCCGCAGCCCCCATTTGCCTGGGATGGTGAACCACGGCCAGTGGGAGCCACGGTCGACCAAACCTGCCGATGCGGCAGGTCAACAAACTGGCCCGGCCCACCAGGGTACTTATCCTGGCGAGCCGCGTGCCAGAGGTTGTCAATCCCTGGTATATACTGTTATTGTTCAGCCTCTGCCTGAGCATCTGACTCAGCATTGCCCCACCTTGACATAGGGCCTGGGCTGACTTTATTTCTGCCCTCACGAAGGCCGCAGAGGAAGACTCCTGCAGACGGACTAATTCCCTGCTAGGCCTCCTCCTGAATTTACTGAGGCAGTGGGGGTTCCTAAAGAGAGATGAGCCCCGGTTAACCTCTCTACAATTGTACTTGTAACAAACAGTAATATCTTATTTACTAGAGTTTCCATCGTGATAGCGGATTTCTGCCCTTTTGTTCTTTCCCTGCCATCACACATTCATCTCACTAGAATCTGGTAACTGGCATACCAGACCACACTAGTGGCATATCCACAGTCCAGTACCAGGTGTAAAAACTCAACACCAAATGAGTCAAAGAAAATACATGAAATACTGCAGTATACTGTTATGAAATAACTACGCATGGAAGAATTAGATTATCTTAAGCATCAAACATTAATTTCACTATTAAGACAAACTGAAGATGATGCTGATGATAATCAGTCTTTACAGATAAAGTACGAAAAATGCTTCTTGAGAACTTGCAGTTTCATTAAGGCTATTTACTTTGTATATTTTGACATATGATGTTTACATTTGTGTTTTAACAGCTATAAAACTTTAACTTTTTGAATCTCCCTGTCATTAAATTGTCTGATCCTCTCCCCATTATTTGACACGCCACAATTTCCCACAACTATTGCAATCTAAATCGATAAAAATAAAATGCTCAAAAATAAAGAGATATAATTTTGACAGATAACAAAAAGATCAAATTCTGCCAAGCCCAGAAATAACCCACTCAGTGTAAGTTTCTCACTAATCAAGGTACTTGAGCAGCTGGCTTAAAACTGCTTCATAGCCTCTTCCAATTTTTTAGCACTTTCTGTGATGGCTTTTTAGGAACTGGATCAGCCCCTCAAAAGACTAAATGGAGAAATCTGTATAAAAACTTTTGCAGAATCCCAGTTCATTGTTCTCCTTCTACTGAGAGATCCCAATCATCTGAGAGATCCAGCTTTCATCTAAAGCTGGGCTCTGAAACTCGATTTACCTTAAGTCCAGTGCCAGTCCTCAAATCCTCCCAGTGGGCCAACAAGGTCACTCATGCTGCCCAGAACCCATCCCCCAAAAATCTGCCTAAGGCTCTGGGAGGAAGTCTGGGGAAGGGAGTTGGGGTGCAGCCTCTTGTAAAGATGCTGGGTGCAGAAGGAGTAAGAGGTTGGGCTCTGGGAAGGACTTTGGGTGGGGGAAGGGGTCTGGGGTGCAGGCTCTGGACTGGGACATGGGTGCAGGAGGAGGGGGTGGGGTGCAAGTTCTAGGAGGAGGAGCGGTGCAGGCTCTGGAAGGGAGTTTGGGGGCTAAGGGGTGTGTGAAGAGAAGGTGCAGGCTCTGTGAGGAGTATGGGGAATTAGGGGGTGCAGGGTCTGGAAGGGGGTCGGGGGTGCCCCTCAGCCACCACCCCTGCAGCTTCCCATTGGCCGCAGGGGCGCTTGGGGCAGGGTCAGTGCACAGAGGCACATCCCCACCCCACCCTCGGAATGCAGGGAGGAGCCAGCAGACCACATGGAGTAAGTAGACAGATGTCACTCAGCTCCCCTGCATAGCCGGTGGTCAGCAGGGACCCGGGCGCCACATTTGGGAGGTTCTCAGGCCACAGATGGCCCCCGGGCCAGGAGTTTGAGACCCCTAATCTAAAGGTTTGGCGGTCCTGAAAGCCCAAGCATCCTGACCCTGACCCACAAAGAGACCTCTGTTTATGTAAGCAGTGTTTAGTAACTTTACTCTCCCAACAGCAAGTTTCTCTTAACTAAAAGTCCTTTATGGACAAGAACCTGAGTTTTGGAATATTGGGATGTCCAAAGTTTCAAATATAGGCAACCTTAGGAAAGAAGTGCTTTCCCAAGGCTCAAAAACACTAAGAATAAATCACCTCACCAGAGGACTCCCCAGCCAACAGAAGCAATGGTGATATAATCCCATTTTGTTCTAAAGCATAGGAAAATTTGTAAATCGTATTTACTACAAAGATTCCACAGGGAATTTCTGTGCTTTGAAGAAAGCCAGAATTTAGACTTGGAGTGCAAACATATTGCCTTTCCAGAATTCTGAAAACCCTTGTATGTAGTTCAGATTCTTGTTCCACAAAGTTATGGATCTTTGAATTGAAATTCCAAAACTTAACTTCCATAGATACTAATAAAATATTCTGAATCCAAATAAGTACTAAGAAAGATTATACTAGAAGGAAAGAAAGACAGACTTTAAGTAGCTTTAAGATTTCAAATCTTCCTCTTAGGGACACCTAGAGTGTGGGGTTGCATCCCTGGCCACATTGGCAAATAGTCATTGATAAACCTATCCTCTATGAAACTTATCACAATTTTTTTTAATCAGTTATACTTTTGGCCTTCACAGCATCCCCTAGCAATGAGTTCCACAAGTGGACTGGGCATTGTGTGAAGTAGTATTTCCTAATGTTAGTTATAAACCTATTGCCTATTAATTTCACCAAGACACACTTGGTTCTTGTTGTGAAGGGGTAAACAACACTTCCTCATTCATTTTCTTAACACCGTTCATAATTTGATTGACCTATATCATACACCCCCTTACTCATCCCTTTTCCAGGCTGAACAGTCCCAGTCTTTTTAATCTCCCCCGAATAAGGAAGCTGTTAACATACACCTAATTATTAGTTGCCCTTCTCTGTATCCTTATATAATTCTTTTTTTTTTTTTTTTTTTTGAGATAAGGTAACCAGAACTACATGCAGTATTCACGGTGTGGGCATACCATGAATTTATATAGCAGCATTATATTTACTGTGTTATAACAACTATCCCTTTCCTAATGGCTGGTAACTGATGGGTTCCGTCACAGAGATCCCCTTGGGATTGTCACCAGATGTGCTCAAATTACATCTGAGCCTGTTTTCCCTGCCAGCTTGGGACTTCCAGAACCTGTCTTGTTTAGCCAAACACACTAGCGGGCTGCCCCCAAAGCTACAGGCTTTAACTGAAAACCGCTCAGCAGGTTACCTATCTCCAGCACCCAGACATCCAGTTATACAGTGTAAATTCATAAATTGTCCACCCTCTGTAACACTGATGGATATGCCCAGCTGTTTGCTCCCCCAGATATTAATCACTTACTCTGGGTTTTATTAACAAACAAGTGATGTTATTAAGTATAAAAGTAGTATTTAAGTGGTTTCTAGTAATAACAGACAGAATAAAGTCAGTCATCAACAAAATAAAGCAAAAACACACAAGTCTAAGTCTAATACATTAAGAAACTGATTACAGGTAATAGCTCATCCTCAGAGATGTTCCAATAAGCTGTTTTCACAGACTAGACTCCTTCCCAAACTGGGCCCAATCCTTTCCCCGGTACAGTTTTTGCTAGATCCAGCAGACATCTCAGGTGGTAAGTAGTGGTTTTCTCATGATTGGCCACCCCCTTTGTCCTGCTCCACCCCCTTTTATAGCTTTGGCACAAGGCAGGAATCTTTTGTCTGTACTTGTTCCCACCCCCTCCTCATCAATGGAGAAGTACAAGGATTAAGATGGATTCCTGTATCATGTGACAAGGTCACATGTCACTACGTCTCCAGTCTTCCTGGGTTGGCCCACACATAGGGTATGTCTACACTATGGGATTATTCCGATTTTACAGAAAACGTTTTTTTAAAACATTATATAAAGTTGTCAAGGTTCTTTCCCCACTCTGAACTTTAGGGTACAAATGTTGAGACCTGCATGGACACTTCTAAGCCTAATTACTAGCTTAAAGGTGGTAACACTGCCACCACCCAGAACTGTAGTGTCTGGGGCACTTTGTCCCCCCAAAACTTTCCCCTCCCTGGGTTGCCTTGAGGGACTTCATCAATTCCCTGGTGAACACAGATCCAAACCCCCGGGATCTTAAAACAAGGAGAAATTAACCATCCCCCTCCTTTCCCCCTACCAATCCATGGTGAGCTCAGATCCAATCCCCTTGGATCTTAAAACAAGGAAAAATCAAACAGGTTCTTAAAAAGAAAGCTTTTAATTAAAGAAAGAAAAAGGTAAAAATTATCTCTAAAATCAGGATGGAAAATGCTTTACAAGGTCATCAGATCCTATAGACCAGAAGGTCTCCCCCGCCCCATAGCCTTAGGTTCAAAGTAGTTACAGCATTAACAGAGGTAAAAATCCTTCCAGCAAAAAGAAACATTTACAAGTTGAGAAAACAAACATAAGACTAACATGCCTTGCCTTGGCATCCATGTAACCAAGGCTAGTGTCGATTTCCAGAGCGTTGCACTGTGCGTGGTAGCTATCCATAGTTCCCAGCAGTCTCCCCTGCACCCTTGGAATTCTGGGTTGAGATCCCAGTGCCTGATGGGCAAAAAACATTGTCGCTGGTGGTTCTGGTACATCCGTGCCTCACCCCTCCCTCCGTGAAAGCAGCAGACAACCGTTTCGCCGCTTTTTCCTGGGTGAACTGTGCAGACGCCATAACACGGCAAGCATGGACCCTGCTCAGCTCAAGACAGCAATCGTGGACATTGTAAACACCTCGCGCATTCTCGTGCAGTCTATGCTGAACCAGGACCTGCAAACCAGGTGAGGAGGAGAGGCAGCTACGGCAGCGCGGCGACGAGAGTGATGAGGACATGGACACAGAATTCTCTCAAACCACGGCCCCTGCGCTTGGAGATCATGCTGGTAATGGGGCGGTTCTAGCCATTGAACGCTGATTTTGGGCCGGGAAACAAGCACAGACTGGTGGGACTGCATAGTTTTGCAGGTGTTGGGACGATTCCCAGTGGCTGCGAAACTTTCGCATGCGTAAGGGCACTTTCATGGAACTTTGTGACTTGCTTTCCCCTGCCTGAAACGCCAGAATACCAAGATGAGAGCAGCCCTCACAGTTGAGAAGAAGCGAGTGGTGATAGCCCTCTGGAAGCTTGCAACACCAGACAGCTACTGGTCAGTCGGGAATCAATTTGGAGTGGGAAAATCTACTGTGGGGGCTGCTGTGATGCAAGTAGCCAAAGCAATCATTAAGCTGCTGCTACGAAAGGTTGTGACTCTGGGAAATGTGCAAGTCACAGTGGATGGCTTTGCTGCAATGGGATTTCCCTAATTGTGGTGGGGCGATAGATGGAACCCATATCCCTATCTTTGGCACCCGGAGCACCAGGGCACCAGTACATAAACCGCAAGGGTATTTTTCCATGGTGCTGCAAGCACTGGTGGATCACAAGGGACGTTTCACCAACATCCACGTGGGATGGCCAGGAAGGGTTCATGACGCTCGCGTCTTCAGGAACACTACTCTGTTTAAACGGCTGCAGCAAGGGAATTACTTCCCAGACCAGAAAATAACAGTTGGGATGTTGAAATGCCTGTAGTTATCCTGGGGGACCCAGCCTACCCCTTGATGCCATGGCTCATGAAGCCATACACAGGCAGCCTGGACAGTAGTCAGGAGCTGTTCAAACTACAGGCTGAGCAAGTGCAGAATGGTGGTAGAATGTGCATTTGGCCATTTTAAAAGGCGCGCTGGCGCACATTACTGACTCGCTCAGACCTCAGCCAAACCAATGTCCCCATTGTTATTGCTGCTTGCTGTGTGCTCCACAATCTCTGTGAGAGTAAGGGGGAGACCTTTATGGCGGGTGGGAGGCTGAGGCAAATCACCTGGCCGCTGATTACGCAGCCAGACACCAGGGCGATTAGAAGAGCACACCAGGAAGCGGTGCGCATCAGAGAAGCTTTGAAAACGAGTTTCATCACGGGGCCAGGGTACAGGTGTGACTGTTGTGTTTGTTTCTTCTGATGAAAACCCCCCCCCCCTTGATTGACTCATTCCCTGTAAGCAACCCACCCTCCCCCTTCGATTACAGCTTGCTTCGTCTAAGGAAATAAAGTCACTATCATTTAAAAATCATGTATTCTTTATTAAGTCATTATAAAAAGAGGAGAAGAACTGACAAGGTAGCCCGGGTGGGGTTTGGGAGGAGGATAGGAGGGAAGGAAAAGGCCACTAAAAAAATTTACAAGTAATAATGACAGCCTTTTGGTTGGGCTGTCCACTGGGGTGGAGTGGGGGTGCACGGAGCCTCCCCCACACGTGTTCTTACACGTCTGGGTGAGGAGGCTATGGAACATGGTGAGAGGTGAGGGTGGTTATACAGGGGCTGCAGCGGCACTCTGTGATCCTGCTGCCAATTCCTGAAGCTCCACCAGACGCCGGAGCATGTCAGTTTGATCACGCAGCAGCCCCAGCAGTTGCATCCCGCCACCGCTGATCTTCCTGCCACTCTTCATCTGAGTTCTTCCCCTCCACCCTCTCAAGTTCAGCGTCCCCCTGTCCTCACGGTCACTGGCATCTTCCTGTAATTTGATACATGTCCTTCACTCATTCAGATGAGCTCTTTCATTGCGGGTCACTTCCATGATTCCAGAAAACATCATTCGTCTCATGTCTTTTTTTTCCACTGCTTTATCTGAGATAGCCTTCGGGATGGAGGAGGGAGACTTGAAAAATTTGCAGCTGCATGAGGGAGGGGAAAAAAGGGAGAGAAGTATTTAAAAAAGATACATTTTACAGAACAATGTTATACTCTTTCACGTGAACAACACTATTCACCTTACATAGCACATGTGATTCACTACAAGGTCGCATTTTGCATCTTAATATTGAGTGCCTGCAGCTTTGGTGTTAGAGATCTCACAGATGCAGGTCCAAGCATCAGAATTCGGCTGCATGCGGCCATGGTAAGCCATTGTCTTTCGGGCTTCTGCAGCCTTCATATATCCAGCGCCCTCCTTCCCAAATAGCAAGCAAAGCCTGTTGAGTGCTGCTTCTTTCCTGTTAACATGCAGCAGCAGAAACCAGTCCCTCCCCCCCCCCATCCCAAATCTCTGGGATGATCGCTTTACCCCTGGCACGTCCTCCCCCACGCATGCTGGTATCATGGAAGATGGCTGCTAATACCCCCCTCCCCCACCCCCACTGCGTGGCTGGTATCAGGGAAGATCCTGCTAGCCAAATGCGAAAAAGCTCAGCGCCAATTTCCACCTTCCCTCCCCCCCTTGGCTAACTGCAAGGAAGGATTTCTTTTAAGCAACAGGCAAACAGCCAGTAGGAATGGCCATCTCTGTCCCCTTAATTAAATTCCTGAATTTCAACCAGGTTACCATGAACGATATCACTCTCCTGAGGATAACACAGCGAGATAAAGAACGGATGTTGCTTGAATGCCAGCAAATCACCGGACCATAAGCAGCTAGGCTTTGTCATGCAATGATACCAGATTACTTGCTACATGCATGGCGTGGTCAAGTGTCCTACCATGGAGGACGGAATAAGGCTGCCCTGCCAGAAACCTTCTGCAAAGGCTTTTGGAGTACCTCCAGGAGAGCTTCATGGAGATGTCCCTGGAGGATTTCCGCTCCATCCCAGACATGTTAACAGACTTTTCCAATAACTTACTGGCCGCGAATGCATCCCAAGTCCTCAGGGCAAATTAATCATTAAAAAACTTGCTTTTAAACCATGTTTTATATTTACAAAGGTACACTCACCAGAGGTCCTTCCATGGCTTCATTGTCTGGGATAGTGGCTTGGAGGCTGGACGGTAATTCCTGTCAGGGTGAGAAAAAGCTCCTGGCTGTTGGGAGAACGGAGTGCTGTGTGCTCTCTGCAAGCTCGTCGTCCTCTTCTCCGTCCTCCTCATCTTCCCCATCTGCAGAATCCTCAGCCATGGCTGAGATTACCCCCACCTCGGAATCCACGGACAGGGGGTGGGAACTGGTGGCGGACCCCCCTAGAATTGCATGCAGCTCAGCGTAGAAGCAGCATGTTTTCGGCCCTGCCCCGGACCTTCCGTTTGCTTCTTTGGTTTTCTGGTAGGCTTGTCTGAGCTCCTTAACTTTCACACGGCACTGTACTGAGTCCCTGTGTGGCCTCTCCATCATGGTCTTGGAAATTTTTAAAATGTTTTTTCATTTGTCTTTTGGAACAGAGTTCTGTTAGCACGGAATCCTCTCCCCATATAGCGATCAGATCCAGTACCTCCCGTGTGGTCCATATGCTGGAGCTCTTTTTCGATTCTCACACTGCATAGTTACCTGTGCTGATGAGCTCTGCATGGTCACCTGTGCTGATCAGCTCTCCACGCTGGGCAAAGAGGAAATGAAATTCAAATGTTCGCAGGGCTGTTCCTGTCTACCTGGCCAGTGCATCCAACTCCAGATTGCTGTACAGAGCGGTCACCATGGTGCATTGTGGGATAGCTCCCGGAGGCCAATACCGTCGAATTGCAGCCACACTAACCCTAATCCGACATGGCAATACCGATTTCAGCGCTACTCTTGTCGGGAAGGAGTACAGAAATCGGTTTTAAGAGCCCTTTATATCGCTCTAAAGGGCTTCGTTGTGTGGACGGGTCCAGGGTTAAATCGGTTTAATGCTGCTAAATTCGGTATAAACGCGTAGCGTAGATCAGGCCATACAGAGGAAGCTTCGCAGGTAAATAAACCATTTACAACCAATTGTCCTAGTTAATATGAACCATCAAGATTCTAACTCACCATTAATGGCCCACACTTTGCATAATTACAATAGGACTTCAGAGTTATACTTCATATTTCTAGCTTTAGATACAAGAATGATACATGCAGGGCCGGATCCAGGCCACAGCGCGCCAAGTGCAAACTTGGGGCGGCATGCCGCAGGGGGCGCTCTGCCAGCTGCTGGGAGGGCGGCAGGCGTGGCTGCGGACGGTCCACTGGTCCGCGGCTCCTGTGGACCTCCCACAGACACGCCTGCTGCAGCTCCACCGGAGCTGCGGGACCAGCGAGTGGCAGAGCGCACCCCGCGGCGTGCCGCCATGCTTGGGGGGGCGAAATTGCTAGATCCGGCCCTGGATACATGCATACAAATAGGAGGAATATATTCAGTAGGTTGTAACCTTTGTTATAATACCTTACAAGAGATCTCTTGCATAAAGCATATTCCAGTTGCATCATATTTACACTCATAAGCATATTTCAGTAAAACATATGGAGTGCAATATCACAGTAACGTTGCCAGCTTTTTTGACTACTGCTGAATATTGTACATATTTTTTCAGAGAACTATCCACGGTGGCCCCCAATTTTTTTTTAGTGGTAACAGTTAATTTAGTCCCCATAATTTTTTATGTATAATTGGCATTATATTTTCCAATGTGTATTACTTTGCATTCAACAAGACTGAATTTCATCTGCCATTTTGTTGCCCAGTCACCCAGTTTTGTGAGATCTCTTTCTAAGACTTCAGTCTGCTCTGGATTTAACCATCTTTATTCTCTGGCTTTCTTTTGGTCTGGAATATTATTTCTCAGTGTTATTATGCCTCTGAACATCAAAGCAAAGGGAAGCACTCTATTATTATTATGCCTTTCAACTGAGGATCTTGATTATTTAAAATTAATTTAATCTCTTTTTATAAGCCATCAACTGCAACCACCAAATTAACAGCAGAAAAACTCTGCTATATGGACTAATAAACTGTTTATATATCAAGATGTTTCATAAGCAACAAAATTGAGATTTTTAAGTGAACAAGTGATGTTACTATACACAAAGTGATAAAATTAATTTTAAGGGGCATTAGCAAGAGAATAATTCTTCTGTGCTGCATAACCAGAACAAAAACACTCAAAGATTTGGCCTAGGTAAAATATGTTTTATTACCAGTAATAAAAAAGAAAACATTCCAAGGAGCAGAAAAAAACCGATTGATTTAGAATAAAAATTAAGTTACTTACAGTGTTCTGAAAATATCTGCACTGTTCTAACTCCTAGTGTTCACTGTTGTGTCCTGCATTTCGCAATGAAGAATATTTTAAGGTGCCATATCTACGGTAACCACATGAACAATACAAAGTCTGAACAACAATCCAATGTCATTATGAAAATAAAACTTAAGTTCGGAATAATTACAATCTTGTCAGCTACCTGCAAAAACAGTTTAAAAAAAAGTAAGGCATAACATTTAGATATTCCAATGCCTCTCTCTCTCAAGATTCACCTGGGTATCTAATACTCTAAAACATTTGTTTTAAAAAATATTGTTTAGTAAATCAATGTACATCTTTTGTTCCCATTGAAAGCAACCTGATACAAAAATAAAATCAACTGTCACTTTGCAGTGCTAGAAAACCTCTTGATGCTAGTGCTTCTAGTAACTGCTAAGGAACAAGCTACAAAAACGGAAAGGAGTATATGTTGCAAGAACTTGTATATTCTTATTTGGCTATGCAGGTAACAAAAAACAGTGGAGCATATAATAATGAGCTGTTGCTTTAGTTAACAAAATCTTAAATTCAAAAGGCTCTTTAGGAACATCACATTGATGCACATTCCTTCAGTGTCAAGTGATTCAGCAAGACCAATGATGGACATGGACAATGTAGAACTGCATAGATCATCAAGGGACTTTGCTGCTGTGGGCGATATTTGGAACAGATAAGGCAATATGCTCCCAATATTTTAAAAGTTTCCCTTATATTGTTACAAAAAGTATTAACACAGGGATTCAAATAGAATGCGACTTTCAATTATTTAACTCCTTTAATTTGAACCCACGAATTCTCCTACCTAGACTCAGATCATAAAATCATAGGTGGTTAGGATTGGACAAGACCTCAGGAGGTCATCTAGTCCAACCCCCTTGCTCAAAGCAGGACCAACAGCAATTAAATCATCCCAGCCAGGGCTTTTTCAAGCCAGGCCTTAAAAACCTCTAAGGATGGAGATTCCACCACCTCCCTAGGTAACCTGTTCCAATGCTTCACCACCCTCCTAGTGAAATAACATTTCCTAATATCCAACCTAGACCTCATATACAGCAACTTGAGACCATTGCTCCTTGTTCTGTCATCTGCCACCACCGAGAACAGCCGAGCTCCATCCTCTTTGGAATCCCCCTTCAGGTAGTTGAAGGCTGCGATCAAATCCCCCCTTACTTTTCTCTTCTGCAGACTAAAGAAGCCCAGTTCCCTCAGCCTCTCCTCATAAGTCACGTGCTTCAGCCCCCTGGTTATTTTCATTGCCCTCCAGTGGACTCTCTCCAGTTTGTCTACATCCTTTCTGTAGTGGGAGGCCCAAAATTGGAAACAATACTCCAGATGTGGCCTCACCAGTGAAGAATAGAGGGGAATAATCAGCCCACTATGCTGTTAGCCTTCTTGGCAACAAGGGCACACTGCTGACTGATATTCAGCTTCTCATCCACTGTAATCCCCAGGTCCTTTTCTGCAGAACTGCTGCTTAGCCAGTCGGTCCCCAGCCTGCAGCAGTGCATGGGATTCTTCCATCCTAAGTGAAAGACTCTGCACTTGTCCTTCTTGAACCTCATCAGATTTCTTTTGGCCCAATCCTTCAATTTGTCTAGGTCACTCTCGATCCTATCTACCTCTTCCCACATCTTAGTATAATCTGCAAATTGGCTGAGGGCGCAATCCATGCCACCATCCAGATTAATAAAAATGAACAAAACCAGCCCCAGGACCGACCCCTGGGACACTCCATGTGATACCGGCTGCCAACTAGACATAAAGCCATTGATCACTACCCATTGAATGGGACTATCTAACCAGCTTTCTATCTACCTTATAGTCCATTCATCTAATCCATACTTTAACTTGCTGGCAAGAATACTGTGGAAAACCGTATCAAAAGCTTCACTAAAGTCAAGATATATCACGTCCACTGCTTTCCCCATATCCACAAAGCCAGTTATTTCATTATAGAAAGCAATCAGGTTGGTCAGGCATGACTTTCCCTTGGTGAATCCATGTTGACTGTTCCTGATCACCTTCCTCTCCTTCAAGTGCTTCAAAATGGTTTCCTTCAGGACTTGCTCCATGATTTTTCCAGGGACCAAGGTGAGGTTGACCTGTCTGTAGTTCCCCAGGTCGTCGTCCTTCTCTTTTTTAAAGGCAGGCACTATATTTGCCTTTTTCCAACTCATCCGATCGCCATGAGTTTTCAAAAATAAGAGCCAATGACTCTGCAATCACATCAGCCAATTCTCTCAGCACCCTCAGATGTATTAGATCCGGATGCATGGATTTGTTCACATCCAGCATTTCTAAATAGTCCTTAACCTGTTCTTTACCAGTGAGGGACGCTCATCTCCTCCCCATATTGTGTTGCCCAGGACAGCAGTGTGGGAGCTGACTCTGTGAAGACTGAGGGAAAAAAACATGGAGTACATCAGCTTTTTCCAAATTATCTGTCACTAGGTTGCCTTCCCCATTCATTAAGGGATCCATACTTTCCCTGACCTTTTTCTTCTTCTAACATACCTGTAGAAACCGTTCTTGTTACCCTTCATATCCCTTGCTACCTGCAACTCTAGTTGCGTTTTGGCCTTCCTGATTACACCCCTGCATGCCCACACAATATTTTTATATTCTTCCCTAGTCGCCTGTCCAAGTTTGCCCATCTTCTAAGCTTTCTTTTTTAGTTGAAGCTCACCGAAGATTTCACTGTTAAGCCAAGCTGGTCGCCTGCCATATTTGCGGTTCTTTCTTCACATCAGGATGGCTTCTTTTAAAAAAAAAAAAAAAATACCAGCTTTCCTGGACTCTTTTCCCCCTGATATAAGCCTCCCAGGGGATCCTGCCCATCAGATCCCTAAGAGAGTCTGAAAAGCAAACTATTTTTTTTGAAGTCTAGGGTCCTTATTTTGCTACTCTTTCTTCCTTTTTGAGGATCCTAAACACAACCATCTCATGGTCACTGCTGCCCAGGTTGCCACCCAATTCTACTTCCCCTACCAATTCTTCCCTGTTTGTAAGGAGCAGCTCAAGAGGAGAATGCCCCCTGGTTGGTTCAGAAGTGAAATGTTACAGAAACTTTTAAGCAAATTGTTTGGGCAGTTTTTGTGAAATTAATTCAGAAATGGCTTTAGTATTTCAGATTGTCCATGCACAGAATCTCCATGAAAATCTGTCCATATATTAGTTGAGATAATTATGTTACAACATTAACATGTCATGTCCATGGCAATTAATTTTTCACATATAGCTATGATTCAACATTTAAATAGGAATTCATGCAGTAATAAGCTTCCTTGTAGTTAAGGGGAAAAAACATGAGATGCTCTTACAAAACTACAATAGAAAATTGCTCTTTTTTGTTGTTTTCATGATTGTTTTTGACTTCTTCTGGAAAGAGAGTGCATTGCTCCCTAATCCATCTTTTCTCAGCTCAACCAAACAGAGTTCTGCTCACTTAGCTGCGCAGAATTTAGCTGGGTAAATATTTTTACTTTGTGCTCTTTATTAGCTTGTATTTCTCTTAACTCAATTTCCTCATGCAGGGCATTGCCTGGGTGTCACTTTGCCAAAATATTGTATTTTATAAAGGATCTTATACCATGATGATTGGTTTATCTGACCAGCTTCCAGTACTGTAACTGTGAAATGTGACTATCATCTGTCATATGTTACTCAATAATATCTTGTGCATTTCGGTATTAAATTAATCATTCCGATCTCCAGAAAGCTTCCATTTGTCTGGTGGCTGAATGAGCGTCATTCTGTTGGTACTCAGAGGCTACACGGTGTTGAAAATAAGATACAACACTGATTGTATTTTTGCTGCAAAAAGTTTTCCTTCTGTATTGGTGTTAAACTGTGATTTAACAATTTGAGTCAATGGAAGATGGTTTAATATAATACATGGAGATATACCTATCTCAGAACTGGAAGGGACCCCGAAAGGTCATCGAGTCCAGCCCCCTGCCTTCACTAGCAGGACCAAGTACTGATTTTGCCCCAGATCCTTAAGTGGCCCTCTTAAGGATTGAGCTCACAACCCTGGGTTTAGCAGGCCAATGCTCAAACCACTGAGCTATCCCTCCCAGTTCTTCCATCTGTTTTATTATACATTGCTCTAAAAGAAGCACATTCCTCTCCATATATCTTTGGGTTGAATATCTATACTAATTAATAGATAGCATAGGAATAGGTAAATATGGATGTCTTGGTCCCTCCCTAAGAATACTATTACTAGAGTCATTTGGAACTAGTAATATCATTTGAAACAAGTTTATTCCTTTGTGAGCACACCATAGTGGTGATTTTGGGCAGTAAACCTAGGAAGTTCTCTTATATTCCTGGTGGGTATGTATTTAACATGCTTCTGAGGAGTTTGATCAAAGTGATAAAGCTAAATTCTGCTCAGTTATATAGGTGTCACCTCCTATTCAAGTCAATCAGCATTGCACCCAGTTAACTCAGCAGAATTTGCTGCTTGTTCTTTCAACGAAGCTAAAGATATTATGTACTAGCGGTATGAATAGTTTTACCTTTTTGGTACAAAGTACTTTTTGGTTTCTGCATCCTCTTCCCACTTGAATCTTTGATTTTCAGTTTCTAGGAAAGGTTTCTGAAGTGTTAGTTACTATTTTCATCATTATTTCAAAGAATTCTAAAGGAAATGTCCTCAACTGATTGAAGGTGTTTGACTTTTCTGTTCGTCTTGCCTTGAAGTCAGGTGTTAAAAGTAAGACTTAACTGAAAGATGTCACCTCTCATCTCACCTTCATATGCAAGTACTGCACAGGTAAATTAAATGTGCATGTAAGGCTCCTTAATGGGATTTATGGAATCTGCTGTTTTTCTCAGTTCCCTAGTGTGAGAAAATGGAAGAGGGTATTTGTTTTACCAATGTGTCAAGAGTTTGGGGGTAGGGGTACCTTGGTAGAAAGAAAGAACTCTGTTGCCCTGGAGGCAGACATGAGAGAGTTTGGAGAAACAGACATGATGGTCACTGCTAAACTTAGTGGTGAGCTTTGGACTTAGACTCACATGCATCCTGAGGGAAGGTGAAGACTGAGTAGCCTAGTGGTAATGGACCCTCAGAGACCATACATTCTGACTGAGCAGACACAAAACAGCATCTCTCACCATGCTAGTGCAACTCAGCTATCTGTGTACCACCAGTAGTATTAGAGACCTAAAGTGGGGGGTAAAGATTTTGGGTGCCTCCAGAAGTAGGGGAAGAGATTAAATTTCCTCAACCCCTTTTGGCATGCTAATCTATACCCATTCCCTTGCCTAGTATTCTTTTATATAAATGATCATATAGCTTCTGTCTAATTGGGTCTTTGTGTCAGGGGCTTCCAGAACCACAAAAGGAAAGGACAACTGTGTCCAGCCCAAAGAGATATAGATGCAGTCACTCTATCTTAGGACATCTACCAACAGCTGTGACCAGTGCAAGGGGGAGCAGGGTGTTGGTAGTATGTCCATGTACCAGTGGTTGAAATGCAATGCTGCCACACAGGTGTGGCACTTGGGCCAAGTAGTCCACTAACTATACCATCTCCCTCATACAACCAATGAAATGGTTGCATGCAATTTAGCTACCTAGAGATAGTGGTGATTGGTTGAGTTACCTCTGTTATCACAATGGTCTAGGACTCTTGGCATGGCATAGATACATGTTTTACTATAGATGAAAACCCATGCTGTTGCACAGGTATAATTTGTAAAGTCAAAATAACGGAGATCTTAAAACTTGGAAGGTAGCAGATCATGAATCCCCATGACGACTGAAGATGGCAATATTCTAAAAAGAAAGAATGCTTAACCATGCTTGTAGCTGTTTCCATCATTTGACATATACTCAGACATTCTAGACTTCAGAGTGACAAACCAAAGATGATCTTATATGGATATCTATTTTTAAATCTAGTAAATTACAGTGGGAAAGCTTTCCCCAAAAAGAGGCTTTTGCAGCATTCCTTTATAGCTGAGGCCTGGCCTCACAAGAGCAATTAACACCTCGAGAGGAGGCCTCATTTCTTAGAAAATAGAATTAGAGATGTAAACAAATTGTTAGGCTGATAACACAACGTTTGTGCTAAATAGGTTAAGTAAATAGATCAGTAGGCTAAAAAAAAAAAAAACAGAATATCTGAGCCAGCTAAGGTAAGAGGGAGATCACCTAGGTAAACCATGTACTATGAACAAAATAACAATGGACAAGATAAGTTAGGAATGTAGAAATGAGGTAGGAAGTAGGTTGCATGCAGACAATGCACGGACACAGCATGCTGCACAGGAACTGGTTCCTGCAAAGTAACCAATTCAAAAAAATGTTAGAGAGATATAGTGGGTGAGGTAATATCTTTTATTGGACCATCTTCTGTTGGTGAGAGAGACAAGCTTTCAAGCTTACACAGAGTTCTTTCTTCAGGTCTCAAAAATGTGTGGTGCGATGCATAGTAAATGCAATGTAGTGCATAAATGTATGTAAAGGAAGCAGTTTTCTGTGCAACTTTGGATATGTGGTAAACCCCAAATCACTCCTTACGCTTGAAGCTGATCAATTCAAGAGTAGCTTTCTTGTATGCTCAATAAAGGGACCTCAATGATAAAATCAGGAGCCGAACTGAGGGTTTTTTAGATCACAGAAAACTGGATAAAGTTTCCTCCTGGAACTGAACAAGATGTTTTGTATAAGCCAAGTGGAAAAGGTCTCAGATGGAATCCCAACATCCTTGAAGATAGTTAAGATCTGGGTTTGTTCAAGATCTCTGGAAGCTTATTATATGATACAGATCCTCTCCACTTCATCTCCAAGCTCTAATGCCTTTTCTTGTGGGGATTCAGTGGCAAGGATGCTAGCCCAAGACTCACGAAATCTGGATTCAATTCTTTGCTTCACCATATACTTCCGCATACCCTTGGACAAGTTACTTAGTCTTTTTGCAAAAAGAACAGGAGTACTTGTGGCACCTTAGAGACTAAAATTTATTTGAGCATAAGCTTTCATGGGCTACAGCCCACTTCATCGGATGCATAGAATGGAACACACAGTAAGAAGATATTTATACATACAGAGAACATGAAAAGGTGGAAGTACCCATACCAACTGTAGGAAGCTAATTAATTAAGAGAAGCTTTTATCAGCAGGGGAGAAAAACTTTTGAAGTGATAATCAAGATGGCCCATTTTGGACAGTTGAACAAAGGTGTCATGATACTTTAATATTGGGAAATAGATTCAATTAGTGTAATGACTGAGCCATTCCCAGTCTCTGTTCAAACCTAAGTTAATGGTATCTTTCTGTGCCTCAGTTCTTACATTACTGTAGAATTGGTATAATATTATCTCCCTACCTCACAGGGAAATTAAAGATTGTGAGGTTCTCAGATGTAAGAGATCCTACACAAGTGATTCTCAACTTATGGCTCGATGCTGGCCCAATCAGCACACATCTTCAGTCAATGTGACATCCTCAGAGCCATACAGGTAGTATACATATTGTTTGACTGTGGCCCACATAAAACAGAGTTGCATATGCAGCTCACAATGGTAAATAGGTTGAGAACCATTGTCCTACAGTGTACAGGTTTTTTTAAGATCTTGTCCCAGAGTAACATAGCTACCTTGACAGGCCACAGACAAAAGATTCAGATGCAGCTGTGTCCTAATCCATTTATGGCCTAGACAAGATCAGGATCAAGATCTTGAACTGACACTGAACATGGACAAGAAGACAACAGAAGCAAAGAAAGGACAAGTGATATGATTATAGAAATGCATCCTGTTGAAAAAGTAGGCACTCACATTCTGCACAGGCTGAAGCATCTACACTTCCTCTGTGTTCATCCAGAAACACAGGGAATTAAACTAACCCAATCTAGAGGACCCACATGGATCACTGAGCCCAGATCCTCATAAGGAAGGAAGGAGAGAAATTTTCCTAGCAAGAAAGCTGTTTTTCCATTGGACGGTGTCTGGTGGTTTAGGATTAACAATAAGATAAACAAGACCTTCAGGCTTTGTTCCACTGTGGACACTTGCAAACTGAACAGGACAACAACCCAACTAATGCCTGAAAGCATTTTTTCCCTCCACCAGCATAAACTCATTCTTGCCTGGCCTTAGTCAGCTGATCTTCATATAAATGCTCATTACCAGAATGAATTTTCACATCCTTCTGGATGACACTGTTCAACAAGTAGAGAATAAACAAGCGTCATCAGCATACTGATGGCAATGAAGTCCATATTGTGTCATCATCCTTTGAACAGAAAGGGGGACAGGATGGAATCAGTGGGGAAATTTGCAAATGAGGGTCCTGGGGGAAGAATAATTGACAATTGCCATGCTCTGAGTATAGTAGGAGAGGAATGAGTAAAACCATTGTGGCACTGTGCCATCTACACCAGCTTTGTCATGTATGCACTTTAACCATACCCTGTAGTCAAACATGTCCAAAACAGAAAGAACGTAATATGAACCCTGCAGATATGTCCCCTAGCCATTGCCATGAGAAAGTAGCCTTTTTATCAAATCAATGTTCTCTCTGGGTACTCTAGTCTGAATCATTTTAGCCCAAGTGCCCCTCAAGTCTTTACAAACTATTCAATGATAGCTCAACGAAACTTGCCAGTTTTGATTAAAAGAGCAATATGAGTACCTCAGAATTTGAGGTATTTCCTATGCTTCATTTACACAATACTTAGAAAATACTGCAGATTACAGAGATGAGTGATTTATGACAATGAATAAATTTTCCAGGGTGACCATGGTAGATACAAGCATTGCCACAGCACACACCTCTGAAATGCAACTAACTCAAGTAAAATAAAAAAATAATAATAATCCAGGACACAATCTTAAAAGATTTCTGAGTATCATATCCAATTGAAATAGTAAGAATATTTGTAGGTAGCTTTAAAGTATTTATGCAAACTGGAATTTAATCAGGACACATTGGATTAAAATCCCTGCTAGACAAAAATTTCATTCTTTCAATGACAGGTTCAATTTTTGAAAGTAAGCTGCAAAAGCATACAATCTTCAATACAAAGAAGTAAAATACTGGAAAGCCTACACAGTACCCACTTGTTCAGCTACAAAAGGGCTTACCAGGATAGAATGAGGCCCCTGAACTCCTACGCAGCAGAGCAGTGACTGCCAGATATAGAAATCAGACCTATTGCTCTAAAGTTAACATGTAAGATGCTGAAAATCTCTCCAGAATAACCTAAATTGGATCCAAATTACAATGAAGCCAGACTCTGACACTGCTTCCTGACACCACTGCTGAACAAATGAAAAATTTCTATAATTTACCTCATCTTCCACAATATGCATCATCTTTAAAGTGCATTATGTATAAACAAAGTGAGAATAATGCTTGTCAGACACTCAATCTTCAGAATATTTTTGCCTTTGCAAAAATTTTTTTTTTATTTTCTTCCTTAGCGCTCAGAAGTTTGGAAAAGCCAGAATTTAGGTTACACATTTAACTTTCATTTGGTCCTTTGTGTATATGCATAACACTGCCTAAACAGTCACATACCATTTTTCACACAGGATCCTGGCCTTCAGTTCACAGAATGAAAGATGCTCAGTGAACAACTAGCAAAGTATATCAATGAGTGGAGATTGTCCCTCAGTAATTGAGAATTAGGTTGGTTGCCCATTTAGAAAATACAATCCATAAGGAAAGTGTTTGTTACTTTCCTGACTGCACTTCTCATCAGCACTTCAGCTCATCCTTCCTGGTATTGCCAATGTCCGGTGATGTGTTCTATGAACGTGTCCCTCGACCACCTGATGACATAGGACACCACGAGTTGTCACATCAGCCAAGCATAGCATTGACCGATTCCACTTTCTCTCAGCACATGATTCTAACTGGGGTACCGTGTGCCTAAAGTTCCGACAATCAGTGCGTGTGTCTGGACCTGGTAACTCTTACCTCTCAAGGTTTCGGTCAGAGAGGCATACTTCTCTACCTTTCAAGCTCGGATGTCGTGGAAGGCTGGGGTCCAGTTTTCAAACAGCATTGTGATGTCCACCATGACAATCTTCTTCGGTCCTTGTTGATGACAACAATGGCTGATCACAGGTGGATGTCAGTTCCAGGGATAGCGGAGTTTACGGCAACCTTTCCCATGGGTGGCAGGATGTCTCTGGCCAGGTCATCTTGGATGGCCTTGTGTCAGAGCTGCCAAGTTCTTGAATGGGGCTTGCAGCTACACAGGACATGGGGTAGCATCTCGTTGGCATAGCCACACTTCCTGCATCACTTGTCCCAATTCCTGTGGTGGACGCAGTTGAGCCAGGACCCAGTGGATGAACCTCGAGACAGCAAATCAAGTGAAGTTGCCCCCAGAGAGGAAGTAGCTCTCAGAGCGATAACAGTGTGCTCTGTATTCTTCACTTGTGGCACCAGGACTCCTAGCTCCTGGCATTCCTCGCACCACGTCCAGGGGCAGCCAATATGCTTTTCCAGTCGTCACATAGCGTTGCAGGCACTAGTCTAGAGTGAAGCAAAGTCTCTCCATCTCTTCCAAATTCACCTTCCTGAGAGCCGCTCAGGTAAGTGGTGACATCTTGATTGGATGGGGTCCTGGCAATTCGGTTCTTGACAGTAGCCTGCAGAGCACTCTCCACGATGTTCCTCACCATGGCATCTGGACACACCAGAAGGCATGAGTGATCACAGCAACATCGCACAGAACACTCATTCGAGGGACGTTGGCACCGCACTGCCTGTGCGAGATGTACACCATTGCCAGCCCTCTAGGGAAGAGGCATCCACTTCTTCACCAGCTGCTGGATGGTGTTGTCTGCCTCATTCAGAGGTATCTTCACCACAGCAGATCCCCTCAGGACAAATGAGATACAGAGGATCAAGAAGGTGTTAAGGCATTGATCTTCTGCCATGGTGCTTGTAGGGAGGAGTCTACTCTGGCCACATCTCATAGGATCTCCGTGATGGCATAGAATATCATGGTTGGAGGGGATCTCAAGAGGTCATCTAGTCCAACCCCCTGCTCAAAGCAGGACCAATGGCATCCTCCAGTGTCTGCTGGACGCAGAAACCCATCAGCATGCCAAGATGTTGGTATGCTTGCCCATCCTTGAGGAAGAGTCATAGAATATGAGGGTTGGAAGGGACCTCAGGAGGTCATCTAGTCCAACTTCCTGCTCAAAGCAGGCCCAATCCCCAGACAAATTTTTGCCCCAGATCCCTAAATGGCCCCCTCAAGGATTGGACTCACAACCCTGGGTTTAGCAGGCCAGTATTCAAACACAGATACACACTTTCTGGCATTGAAGTGGAGTCCCATCCAGTTCACAGCCTTGCTGGTGATGTCAAGCATTTATTGCAGACAACCCCAAGAGTCTCCAATCAAGACCAGATCATTTTTGTAGGCCCCGATATTCACTCTGCTGTCGTATAGATTGTAACCACCTAGACTGCTGCAGATCGCTCGAATGAGCAGCTCCATGGCTAAGTTAAAAACAATGTTGATTCATTCCCACAGCACTATCCATCCTATACAATGAATGAGGCAAGGGTCATGTGCAGAGGGAAGTATCATCATGTAACTGAAAATTATCAATGCATGCACAAAAGGGGCCAAACTACAATTGCACAGGCAACTGAATACTTTCAAACAACTTTCAAGTGCTTAAAAGAACATTAAGATTACAAAGTTAATATCTGTATTTGTATGCAATTTCCTAGTTTTCTTCAGAAAAACTTAAAAAAAAGCATTTTATGACGTGGCTCCCTAGTGATACCCATATATATCAACAGTTTTTAACATCCACGGCATATATCTTTCCCATTTGAAATGACAGAATAACAGATAGCAAAAGAAAGCTGTTATTCTTGTAACCAGCAAAAAGTGGGATAAGAATTTGCCATTTGGTTTCATAGCTGTTAACTAAACAGAGGAATGCTGAGACTCTGGAATGCTGGGTTACATTCCAAGTTCTAGAACTGAGCATACTCCAGTGATTTTAGCTCACCCCCTCTCCCTCCAAAAGACCCCCCCAATCTGTCTGTCAACTCCAAATCCCATAATTTGTCTCTGCCCATCCCCTTGTACTCAAGTAATTATGATTTTTTTTTAAATGAGCAAAACATATTTTGCTAAACTCATTCTTTGAAATGGCTAAACTGTTTCTGCTGAAATATTAAAAAAATGCTTGAGGCAGACACCAGGCCAAACTTCCACCATTCAAACTGAAAGTTTCCATGCTGAGTTGCAAGCAATTAAAAATAGGGTCTAATAATTAGAAAGCACTAGCAAGCCTTACCTATAGGTATTGCTATCAGTTCCACCTATAATTTTAAATATGCTTTGGTTTATTAATCACAATTTGTGATTGCCTGGTTGTTACCACTCAATAGCACAAGATCATGAGTCTTTTATTTTGTTGTTGAAAAATGTAGTAATATTGTACATACTTTGCATCAGTAAAAGGAATGATTTGAGGCGCACAGGAATTTATGACACCTGTAGAGATTCCTAGAGCCATGAACACTGATTTTACATTGAACTCAAAAATGTATTGATGTTCGTTTGTTATTTATCAAAAAAGCTAGTTTGGAGACTAATTTTTAGATCCTCCACAAATTAAAACAGCTAAAAACAAAGGCAAAACTGATTGGCAAGAGCTTGATTTTATTGTGTTGTGCTTGTTTTATTCATAACACAATTTCCCTGGAATTAAACATTTTTCATAATTTTCTCTCCATCACTACGTTTTGTGAAATTAAGGTTATCCATCAGCTTGTCAAAAACAAAGTACGTAGTTTACAAGCACAAAAACTTAGAAGTATTATTCACCATACATGTTGACAACCCAGTTTTCTAATAAATACTCAACCTCAGTCCTGTGAAGCGCAAGAGGGAATGACTAAAGTAGATTTGATTTTACAGAGATAAGTGAAACCAATTTTACAGTTTTAGAACTGTTCACGTCAAGTTGAAAGCTGTATAGCTTTGATCTGTACGTACAGTAATAAGTCTTGAAAACATATGACTGTATATTTATTGCAACACTAGATTGATTTCAGCTTGCTTGACTGTTATGCAAAGTTAACTGCAAAACAAGAGTAACTACGTGAAGTCAATAGTAAAATAGTAAGCACCCTGGTGGGCCAGGCCAGTTTGTTTACCTGCCACGTCGATAGGTTCGGCAGACTGCGGCTTCCACTAGCCACAGTTCGCTGTCCCAGGCCAATGGGGGTGGTGGGAAGCACTGCAGGCTGACGGATGTGGTGGCCACAGCTTACCGCCACCCCTATTGGCCTGGGACAGCCAACTGCAGCCAATAGGAGCCGCAATTGGCCAAACCTGCCAACATGGCAGGTATACAAACTGGCCTGGCCCACCAGGGTGCTCACCCTGGCGAGCCGCGTGCCAGAGGTTGCCGATCCCTGTTCTGTTTTACCATTTGCTTACTATTTCATTGATTTTAATAAAAGGTCTTTATGACTATATCTGTCTCAGTTGAGCTTTCTGTCATACCCCCAAAGGTCCTTTTATAAACTCTATTAAGCCTGATTCAAGATGAACTTTTATCTTCCGATCAAATTGGCGAGACTAAACCCATACTATTAATAATAATTAAGTAAAATTAAATTACGTGGATAAATCAACATTACTAACACACCCCAAATCAGGCTACAGGCTGTTCCAGTTACCATATTCCAGTCAAATGAAGCTAAATAGTATCACTTTTAAATGTTGCTTAGCTCACATTACTCCTTCCTTCAAATACCTTCACCAAATTCCTCTTGCATTCTCTGTCTAGTTTAAGCTTCACATCCTCATTTTTATACGCTTAATCTCTTCTCTCACTTCCCACAGCTAGCCCTCCACTCCCTTTCCCCTGCCACTGTATCTCCCCTTACCTTACCCTTCATTTCCCTGTCACTTTATATTGAACCACTTACATAAAATATTGTTCCTAACCCAAGTATTCATTCATCTCAAATTCCTCCTCAAAATTTCCTTCTTCCAGAAAAATCAACAAATGCTAACCCCCACCAATAAAACTGAGGTCCTACATCCATATTATTAAAAAGTGAAGGTGTGGAGGAACATAGTGCATTTTTATATTGTCTGTTCAAACTGCAAGTTCCACTTGTCTGTCACTTTTACCATTTTTAAATAAGATTTTTGGTTAAAAAAAGACAAAATACATGCAAGAACTCCTCTTCTTCTTTCAGATAGAAAACGTGAAGCAATGTTTATATCCAAAGAGCTTCCTTTTGTATCCTTGGAAAAGGGTGAGACATGGTGTACCAGGTGTTGGGTACCACCTTCTGGAGATGCCTCCAACTTGGCGTATCCCATCTGAGGGTGGTGTGTTGTAGAGGTGACAAAAATTAGCTTACACCACCAAGAACTGCCTAGAAATGCCATTGAAAGGGATGGAAGTAGGAAGAAAGAAGCCAATAAGAGGAGAGCAGGCCAGATTAAAATGTCTAGCTGTTTCCTACAGACATCAGTCCTGGGTGATGCTAGGCAAAGTTAGGAAAGATTTTTCATTGTCTTAACCAGGAAACCCAACTTCCTGAGAGGCTTAACTAGCCCCTGCTTTTGGCTAAACCAGCAAAAGATTGTTTTATGTTATGGAACTTAAAAGCCCAGGTGGCCATCTTGAGATAAATATCAGTTTATTACTGTAATATTATGGCAAACAGACTTTGCAAGATGCCCACTGGCTCAGGTGAGCCAGTAACAAATAGACAATACCTTCTGTGCCACATTCAGCACTGAGCCAATCACCCCACATAACCTAAAACTATTCCTCTAAAGGAGAAAAAACAGTAGTATCATGACTATCTTGTGCTGTCATTTTACATAATATGCTGAAACAAGCAAGCACTTATGTATATGGATTGTGTTGGTGGTTATCCTTCCAAAGCTAGCTTTTCAAAAGGGAAAAGTGATGCCTATTCCTGCTGCTTATGTCCCAATAAAGTTATAGTGGAACATCACCAGGCACCAATTTCAAAGTAGCACCCTAAATACATACCTTCTACAATGAAGCGGATGTAGGAGCTGTAAAATCTAAGTTCTGCAGTGTGAGGGAGTAGTTTGTTGTTTTCTCCATAAACTATAAGGCCAGAAGGGACCATTGTGATTATCTAGTCTGACCTGTAAAACACAGGCCATGGGATTTCCCAGAATTACTTTTTATTTGAACTAGAACATTTTAGAAAAAGCTAATTTTGATTTAAAAATGGCTAGTGATGGAGAATCCACCGGAACACTTGGTAACACAGTTAGGAACAATTATCCTTTCAAAACAGCTAGTGCATAAATAGCATTACAAGTCTTATGGAACAACCCTATACAATGGAGACAGGCTGAACTTAGCCTCCAAGATTATCATTTCCCAGTAGATGAACAAAAACTAAAACATTCCACGTGGAAAGAGGGGAAAAAACCTTACTTGCCTTTCTAACTGTTGTTCTTCTAAATATGTTGCTCACGTCCATTCCTTCTTGCCAACAACTATGACGACAAGGCAGGAGCACGGATAATGGAACGACATGAGTAACCCATCTCAAAGAATAGTTACGCAAGGCAAGTAACACTTGTTTCTTCTTCGAGTGCTTGCTCATGTTGATTCCATTGTATGGGACTCACAAGCAGTGAAGGGTTAAAATCCATGCGCATTTTATATAACAACCTGGTATATGGATTGTGCCAGCTCTTTCTCAGACACAAAGTCCAGAGTCTGGTCAAGAGACCAGAGGCCTAGCAAATAGTGATTATATAAGAGAAAGCGGGGGTAAACAAATCTTATTTTGCTAAAATAGGCCTGGTCAGCAAATTGCCAGGTGTTGGAGCTAAGAACTAAATAATTGTGTCTTATTCAGAGTTGCAAATTGAACAAAGGATCCCTGTTCCTATTGTGTCAGTCTCTTCTGTAGGGAACATTCTTCTCACAGATCCAACCCTGAGTTTGTGAAAAGTTGGCATGTCAGTATAAGATATGGCATCCTTCCACCTCTCTTCCCAGGGACCAATGCCTGCCTTAAGACATAAAGGGGACAATCTTTATTGCCATATTTTCATTGTTTCTTTGCTTTAACCCCTAGGAATACACCTGCTGGACAATCAGAGGAGTTGTTCCATTCCTATGGACCCCAAATCAGAATTCAACATATATATTTTATACTAATAACATTTTATCAAAGTATTAATTAAATGTTAACTTGCTAACTTGAGACCATGGGTTGAGACATTATGTAACCTTTTAACCATTGGCTAATGTGCTATCTTGTCTTGCTGCAAAACCTATCCCGGGGTGTGGAACTGCCTACCCCGTCACTTTCCCCACCCATGGAAAATCTACATGTTCTATTGTAATCAATTGATTGACAGTCTCTGAGCCTGATAAGCCAGGTGACACTTCGCCAGGGCTGTGTGTAATAAACTCCGATGCTTAACCTCTACACAGTGTGGATTTATGTCCTTCAAGCAGAAACCCTCGAAGTGGGCTTGGAGTTCACAGTCTTGCAGATTGGAGTACTAACCTGCTGAAACCAGCATCAGCCCAAGCTTGCTGGGTCAGTGCACACTGCAAAGCAAATGTGTGGACAGACTACCAGGTTGTGGCTGTCACAAAGTGTAGGGGAGACAAGGCCCTGCACCCCCGGCTTCCTGTGATTCACCACAACACTCAGCCAGCCAATAAAACCAAAGGTTTATTTAGACTACAGGAACACAGTCCAAAACAGGTCTTGCCGGTATAGACAACAGGACCCCCTTTAGTTAGGACCATCTTAGGGCCCCAAGGAGGCCACAGCCCCGTCAGGGAGCCCAAGCCCCGTCAGAGCGCCCCTCTCCATTTCTCTGGAGCTCCAAACTGAAACTACCCCTAGCCTCTCACTCAGCCTCCCTCCGGCTCTCCCCTAGTCTTTGTGTCCTTTGTCCAGTTTCCCAGGCCGAAGTGTTACCTGACCTCCAACCCCCTCCTGGGTTCTCATACTCAGGTATGCCCCCTTCCCCAATACAGGTAGTCCCAGCAAAACTCCCCGGCAACCTTCCCAAGTCAATACTCTCCACTCAGTATTCAAACAACACATCAAGAATATAACCATTTTGTCAGAGCGGCTCGCAAAATTTCCTAGATCGGCACTTGAGTGACAAAGGCTGACCATGAAGCCTGTGCCCTACTCAAGTGAGCCATCACAAATCGCTAGGGGGGACACCTTTGCCATCTCATAGCAATAGCGGATGCAGGCTATAATCCAGGATGAGATTCTCTGGGGAGACACTAGGCAACCCGGCCATGACAGCAGCAAACAATTGTGTAGACTTACAGAATGGCTTCATCCTCTGTGTAGAAGGCCAATGCCCGCAGGATATTCAGAGTATGCAGCCTGTGTTCATCAACCGTAGTACGAAGCTTCGGGCAAAAGACCGGTAGGTATGTGTCCCAACCAGTATGGAACTGGGGATGACCTTCGGGAGAAAAGCCAGGTGCGGACACAGCTCAACCTTGTCCTTACAGAAGATTGTCTAAGGCAGCTCTGACATGAGTACCCTGATCTCAGATACTCTATAGGCCGAAGTTATAGCAACCAAAAAGGAGATCTTCCAGAAGAGAAGCAGAAGGGATCAGGTAGCCAGGGGCTCAAGGAGGGTCCGTGAGCCTGGATAGCACAAAGTTCAGGTACAAAGGAGGGACCCGGTCTTGAACATGCAGGTAAAGGCACTCTAGAGGTTTCAGGAACTGCGCCATCATAGGATGGGTGAACACCGACCTCCAGTGAAACGGAGGATAGAAAACTGAAATGGTCGCCAGGTGCACCCTGACAGAGGACAGCGACAGACTCTGGAGCTTAAGGTGCAGCAAACCCAGTCCAGGATATCATGCAGTGGGGCCCTCTTCCACCTGGATGCGGCGATCTGAGGTCCAATATGTGAACTACTTCCTCTTAGCCACTTAGGTAGCCTGGTGGACGGTTTCCTGCTGCCCAGAAGGACCTGCTGGACACCGGAACACTGCCATTCTTCCCCACTCAGAAACAAGGCCATCAAATGCAGCGCCATCAGGTTCAGATGGAGCAGATTCCTGTGGTTCTGGGACAGCAGATCCAGCCAAAGAGGCAACTGCAACAGGGTGCCTGTTGCAAGGCTCAGAAGCATGGCAAACCAGTGCTACTGAGGCCATGCCGGGGCTATGAGAATCATCATCACTGTGTCTTGCTTCACCTTGAGCAGGACTCTGAGGATTAATGGCACCAGTGGGAAGGCGTACATCAGCGCTCCCAACCAGGCAGCCCTTTTCCACGCCCAGCAGAGAACAGAATACATGGCGCTTCCTGTTCTTTCTGGACGCAAACTGTTCCCCACTCGCGGAAAACTAGGCTGACCACCTCCAGATGGAACCGCCAATCTTGACAAGACGAGAAGATTCCACTAAGGCAACCCTCCAGGATATTCTTGGCTCTAGGCAAGTGGGCGACCACCAAATGAATGGCATGCCACACACAAAAGTCCCAGAGGCTGAGCGCTGACATACGCCTTCCCACCGGTACGTTGCCGCAGTATTGTCCACCATTACCTGCACCACCTTGCCTTTCAGGTGCAGCAAGAAAGCCTGGCACACCAGTTTAACTACCCTAAGCTCCCTGACATAGATATGGAGGGCTAAGTCGCGTTGCAGCCAACGGCCCTAGGTGTTATGCTCACCCACATGGGCCCTCCAGCCCAGATCCAATACGTCCGAGACCAAGGTGAGTGAGGACGATGGGGTCACGAAGGGGACTCCCTGCAGCACTAGCTTGGGATCTTGCCACCAGTCCAGAGATGAGACCTTGTGACCACTCAGGTCCAAGGGGTGCCTACTTGGAATGTAGACCGAGGCCAGCCATGCTTCAGGGGCCTCAGATGAAGTCGGGCGTGGCTTACCACGTAGGTACACACAGCCATGTGGCCCACAAGACGCAGGCACATGTGGACCGTGGTGAGCAGTTGACTCTTTGTGGCCAATCAAGACTGACATTGCTTGAAAGCACGCTTCCGTTAGGAAGGCCCTGGTCCACGTGGAGTCAAGAACCACTCTGATGAACTCTACATGTTAAATAGGTGTTAACGTGGATTTTTCTGTATTTAATCAGCAGACGCAAATTGCTGCAAGTGGAGTACACCAGATCGAAGTTCCTCTGGCTCTGCTCCAGAGAACTGCCCTTGATGAGCCAATCAATCATCGAGATACGGGAAGATCTTGACCCCTCAACACCTCAGGTAAGCCACCACCAGCGCCATGTATTTCATGAACACCCTGGGGGCCGAGGACAGGCCAAAAGGTAGCGCTGTAAACTGGAAATGCAATCCCGCCACTAGGAAATACAGGAAATGTCTGTGTCCTGGGAATATGGAGACAGGGAAGTAAGTGTCCTTCAAAATGGAGAGCAGCATACCAGTCCACCAGATCCAGGGAAGGGATGATGGAGGCCAGGAATATCATGCGCAATTTCGACTTCATGAGCAACTTCTTGAGGCCTCACAGATCCAGAGTGGGTCTGAGTCCCTGTTCTGACATCGAGATTAGGAAGTAGGAGGAGTAGAATACTCTTCCTTGCATATCCTGAGGAACCTCCTCCACAGCCCCTAAGCCTTGGAGATTTTTGACCTCCTGAATGAGGAGTTGCTCTTGAGAAGGATCCCTGAAGAGGGACGGGGAAGTGGGTGGGAGAGCAGGAGGCAGAAGTGGCCAAAAATTGCAGGGTGTAGTACCAAGGCACTACGTCCAGGATCCAACGGTCCAACGTAAAACCTGCAACCAGGCCGAGCGGTAGGGGAGAAAGGCAACCGAGAAAAGTGTTGGAAGGATCCAGGCAGTTGGCTCCCAAGCGCACCCTCAAAAAGAGCACTTCTAGCACTAGGCCAGGCTGTCCAGGAGATCGGGATGACGAAGGGTGGTGGCGCTTAAAAGCAGCATCTCTTCTTTATTGCAAGCCCTATCGAGGCTGCCATTGTCTAGGTGGTGGAGGAGACCGGAACAGCTGCCTGGACATCTGAGGAGCATGCATCCCCAGGGTGCAGAGGGTCACCCTCGTATCCTTCAGGCCATGCAGACACACCTCCATTTGGTCGGAAAACAGGCCGACACCATCAAACAGGAGGACCTTGATAGAGGTCTGCATCTCCTGGGACAGGGTGGTAGTCTGGAACCAGGAACTTTGCCACATAACCACCACGAGACGCGATCGCTTAGGCAGCTGAATCGGCTGCATCCCAGACCATCTGGAGAGAGCACCGGGCTGCTGTGGTCCCCTTTCACACCAGGGTCGTGAACTCCTGGGCCACCTCCTAGGACATGTGGGGCTCTCTCCTCAAGTTCAAGTACTCCAAGTTAAAACTATAGCAGCCAAGTGAGACCTGGTAGTTCGCCACCCGAAACTGGAGGCTGGCCATAGAATAAATTTTATGACTAAACAAATCTAGTTTCTTTGCCTCTTTATTCTTATTGGTGGAACTGGTGGCTCTCTGCTTGTCCCTTTTATCTTCTGCCATCACGACCAATGACGCCAGTGGTGGGTGAGAGTACAAAGATTTGACCCCTTTTACGGGAACTAAGTACTTCTTTTCTGCCCTTTTAGAGGTGGGCGGGATGAAATACTGGGTTTGCCAGATGGTTTTGGCAATGTTCAGGATCCCCTTGTGTACCAGGAGTGTAACCCACACTGGGGCACACCTGGAGAGCACCTTATATGAATGTGCCCATCTGCGCCTCCATCTCTTCCGCCTTGAGGCCCAAGTTCAATGCCACCCTGCGGGCCACTGCCTGATGCTCGCAGCAATCGTCCAGTGAGCTAGCTCTGAAAAGCCCCACCACCACATCTTCTCGATGATTGGAGAACCAGGGGAGGTCCAGGGGTGTCTCAGGCCTGGTCTACACTACGCGTTTAAACCAAATTTAACAGCGTTAAACTGATTTAACCCTGCACCCGTCCACACGAGGCCCTTTATATCGATATAAAGGGCTCTTTAAACCTATTCCTGTACTTCTCCCCGATGAGAGGAGTAGCACTGAAATAGGTATTACCATGTCAGATTAGGGTTAGTGTGGCCGCAAATCGACGGCATTGGCCTCCGGGCAGTATCCCACAGTGCACCATTGTGACTGCTCTGGAAAGCAATCTGAACTTGGATGCACCGGCCAGGTAGACAGGAAAAGCCCCGCGAAATTTTGAATTTCGTTTCCTGTTTGCCCAGCATGGAGCTCTCGCCCGGGTGGTGCGATGCGTCCCATCCAAGGCTCGCTGGATGTAGGGGCAGTGATTTGTGCGTGTATTGGGGGAATCTGTTCTTCAGGTCGTTACAGAAGCAAATGAAGCTTGCGAAAAAATCTCAGCGTATGGCGACAGAGGCCACACACATGTCTGGGTGCAGCATTAATGAAGCCAGAATCAAATGGGAACGTCACGATGGGGGAGGGAAGGGGTATGGGCTCGCGTATCCACCGTCGCAGTATCGAAGGTTTGTTCTTGCTCTTGACCGGCTCCCGATGCCCTGAAGGGATCAAAACACTTTCATGGTGTTTAGGGTACTTATGTCGTCCATTTAATAATTCGCGCCGCAAGTGGAAAACGCGTTTTCGCCTTTTCTCATTGCCCTATGTTACTGATGTGTGGTAGCGGGTTGCTGAGCAATGAAACGCATTTCCCGTCTCCGTGGCAGTGGTTACATTGCTGTTCCTCAGCGAGACATGAGTGTCCTGGCGGCTTGGTGGTCGCGGGGGCGCCTGAGTTAATGGGAATGATCCTGTCATTCTGTGCTGGTCGATGGTGGTAATCGCTCTAGATGGAGGGGTGAGGCTCTCGCCTCCCTTTATGTTTAGAAAGTTCTGTACTTTGCGTTGGCTATCACACGCGCGGGGGCGGGCGGCTCTCCGCGACCTTCATGTTTCATGGACTTTACGCTGGGGTTCTCCGCTCATCTTTCACTAGTCCCCGTGTTTTTTTCTGCTTCTTTGTACTTTATAAACAAATGGAGGGCCTGCACGGTAGCCAGGAGGGTTTGGGGAGGAGGGACGCACGGGTGGGTTTATGCAGGAGCAGCCCTAGACTGGCTGAGCTCAGCATTCTGTGGGATATCGGGGTCTGACACCCCCGAGGGCCTGTGCTCTCTGTTTCTGTACGTTCTTTTAGGCCCGGACTGACATTTTTTTTAGACAAACTTAAAGAGATGCCGGATGAGTCATTCCCATTTTGTCATGCGCCCGGCAACTCAGGAGGGCCAGGGGCACCCATGACAGCCCAGCAGTACAATGGGATGTACGTATCTCGCATTACCATGGCTGGCAGCGGTATGCAATAGGATGGTTAATGATCTTGCCTATCTGCATTGCAAATGATGTGTTGGTAGCAGTGCAGTACTGCATTTGTCGCGTCGGTCACTACGTGACCAGTGAAAAAAGCAAAACGGGGTCATGGTTGCCTGCCTTGGATTCTGCCAGGGCATCCAGAGCAAAGGGCGCAAATGATTGTTGGCTCTTGTGCTTTCAGGAAGAGGATTGAGTTGAGACTATTTACCGAATCACCGCACATGTTTTTGCATTGAGATCTCAACCCAGATTCCAATGGGCGGGGGGAATGCGGAACTATGGATGATGCTACGGATAGCCTGACCACAGTGGCAACGGCTCCGGACATCGACCTACTTCAGAATGGTGCACACGCGAAATAAATGTGTTTAGTGTGGCCACGTGCACTCGACTTTATACAATCTGTTTTACAAAACCGGTTTATGTAAAATTGGAATAATCCCATAGTGTAGACATAGCCTTAGACTCATAGGACATAAGGTCAGAAGGGACCATTATGATCTAATAGTTTGACCTCCTGCACAACGCAGGCCACAGAATCTCAACCACCCACTCCTTTAACAAACCCCTGACCTATGTCTGAGCTATTCAAGTCCTCAACTTGTGGTTTAGAGACTTCAAGGCACAAAGAATCCTCCAGCAAGTGGCCTGTGCCCCATGCTGCAGAGGAAGGTGAAAAACCCCCAGGATCCCTGCCAATCTGCCTTGGAGGAAAATTCCTTCCCAACCCCAAATATGGCGATCAGTTAAACCCTGAGCATGTGGGCAAGACTTACCAGCCTGTCATAGCTTTCCTACTCAGATTTGAACCTTAGCGTTCATAAGCTGAGAAGCTAGCATGAACCCCTCTCTAAGCTTCACCAAATATCCAGGAAAAAATTCTCTGTAGTAACTCAGATCCCACCCTATCTAGTGTCCCATTACAGGCCATTGGGCGTATTTACCGCTAATAGTCAAAGATCAATTAACTGCAAAAATTAGGTTATCCCATCACACCATCCCTTTCATAAACTTATCAAGCTTAGTCTTGAAGCCAAATATGTCTCTTCCCTCCACTGCTCCCCTCGGAAGGCTATTCCAGAACTTCACTCCTCTGATGGTCAGAAACCTTCGTCTAATTTCAAGTCTAAACTTCCTGATGGCCAGTTTATATCCATTTGTTCTTGTGTCCATATTGGTACTGAGCTTAAATAATTGTTCTCCCTCCCTGGTATTTATCCCTTTGATATATTTATAAAGAGCAATCATATTTCCCCTCAGCCTTCTGGGAGGACAGCCTTGAAGTGGATACCGATTGCTCCCCACCCGCAGCAGCCTCGGGGAAGTCCTGAACCAAGTCTGGAGCCATGGGTACCGCGGAGCCACCGTCAGCCTATCTGAAAGAGCCATCGAGGGCTGGCAGGAGTGGGACACCGGCCTAACGGGATTGCCTCAAGGATTCCAATAAGGTCATTAGGTTGGCCCCAGGCTCTGCTGCCAGGTCAGCACCAATGTCGTGGACACACTCTCCAGAACCCGTCATGTTGCCTGGGCAAGGGGATGAATTGGGCCTCCAAGCTTGAGAAGTCATTATCCTCCGAAGACCGGTGGGGGGCAGGGGCACAGACAGGTGCCACAAATGGTCCTACTGGTGCTGGGGGTACAGGGAGCAGTGCCGCATAGGGGCGCACCCTTGAGATCTCGGCGACAGCACGACAAAGATGACGACGCCTGGGCGAGCTTTGGTGGGAAGCTGCAGCCAAAATACCCCTTGGCCCATGCCACTTTCCACAGCCCCCATTGGCCTGGAGCAGCAAACCGCAGCCAGTGGGAGCCACAATCAGCCGAATCTGCGGACACAGCAGGTAAACAAACTGGCCCAGCCCGCCAGGATACTTATCCTGGCAAGCTGCGTGCCAGAGGTTGCCAACCCCTGTTCTAGAACCAACGCAACTACAACAACACTGACATATCCTTATGTAGCATTCAGATGGAGCCAGAATTGACTATTCTTTGGATATAAAAATTGCTTCACATTTTGTCCCTTACTCTTTTCTTGTCTGGAAGAAAATGAGAGCCTACGTAACAATGAGAGAACCTGAAAAGGAAAAAAAAAAAAAAAAAAAAAAATGTACAGACAGCTTTAAAACCAGAACAACATTAACAGAGGTAAATTAAACCAAATAGCATCAAAGTATGCATACTTAAACTCACTTTTTCATTTTATTTAGAAGAGAATTTATTATAAAATTCTATGATAAAAGACTACAGAACGTTGTTAAATGTTGCAGTATGCCCTAGCAGATGGAGGAATTACCTGACAGGGTTACTGGTCAAAGAAACCCGTAGAGATTCTAAGCAAGTGACAAGTCTTTCATCTGTTGCTCCAGATTTTAGTTCCAGGATGAATTCCTGTGCTGTAATCTGTCGGCTGCTCTTGAGGCTTCCCTGCAAGACGAAAGTCACACTTATTTTCTTTCTCTACACAATTAGTTTATACAGATTACCCAGTACAATTGCTATTTATGAGAAAACCTTGATTCCTGATGCTTAACAAAAAACAAACATTTTAGGAACTGTACCATAACATTACCCTAAACTGTGAGTAAAACAAACAGGTTGCAATATTTGAAGTTGTATCATACGTTGTTTGAGTTTTCAGTAAAATGACTGCAAATAAACCAAGCAAAAAAGTCAAAAAGCAACACCTGTCAGTAAGACAAAGCCCAGGTATGTTCAGTGTAGCATGATATTTAGATTATAAATGAATGTTTTAACAGCATAACAAAGGAAGAGAGAAGAATACCCAGAATGTACCAAAAATACATAATTCAACTATAAAATGTTTTACAGCAGTGAAAACTTGACATTTTATGGCTGTTTCACTAAGCAGAAAAACAGCAAAGCTTTTGATTACCTCTTAATATCAGAACATTAAAGTACAACAGAAAAAAAAAAAGGGTAATTATAATGAATCAAGTCCAAGATAATTGTAGCAAAGATACTCAAAATGTAGCATACATGAAAAATGAGTCTGTCTGTTATCTTTACAGATCGTCTCAAAAAGTTTTAAGGTACTGAGAAAAGTGACTGGAATAAAACAGGTGTTGAATCATTAAAACACTGTTTGAATCATTCCCCTGCGATACCCAGCCCGACACTGGATACTCACCAAAATGCCAGATCATCTGCACCCAGAGGTACAGTACACCCTTATTTACAAGTTTTACCTTAAACCACAGCTGCTCTAAACCACATAGCACTTGTGAGCACTTAAATAAACTTACTTTTGTTTTGTTGTAAGAAAGACTAAAGTAATAAGAGTGGTGGAAACAAATGGTTACAATACACAGTAAAAGCATAAAATGCAAACCTGAGTTTACATTTATGCATACAGTAACTCCTCATTTAAATTTCTAGTTACGCTCCTGAAAAATGCAACTTTAAGTGAAACAACGTTAAGCGAATCCAATTTCACCATAAGAATTCATGCAAATAGGAGGGGGGGCAGGGTTTAAGTTACAGGGAATTTTTTTTCCACCAGACAAAAGACATTATGTACATGTACAGTATACGTTTTAAACAATTTTCAACATTTAGTATTGTGCTCAGCAACGAATGATTGTGAAGCTTGGGTGAGGTCCCAGAGTAAAAGGGTGGAATATTTCCCAGGGAATGCCTTGCAGCTAAATGATGAAATAGCACTCAGCTAAGCCCTTAAAGGTTAATACACTGTCAATGTAGTCTCATGCTCTACAAGGCAGCATGGACTGAGGCAGGGGAGGAAGGAAACAACAGATGCAGGGCAGTAGCTGCATACACTTCCTTTAAGTGGTTTAGACTGATTGTTGTTCCCTCTGATGGTTTCCCCAAGTCTTAATATTGTGCAAAGCTAAACAATTGAGTCGCACATTTCATCAATGGCCAAATGGGATGACAAACCTCCTAGTCCCTGCACAAATGGACTGTCACCGAGACATATCTCCAGATGACTAATTTCTATTCTAAGTATGTAAAATATACTTTCAATATCAATACATTACTCCTTAAATATTACCCATACAGTAACTCCTCACTTAAAGTCATCCCTGTTAATGTTTCGTTATTGCATTGCTGATCAACAGGGAACATGTTAGTTTAAAGTTGTACAAATAGTCCCTCATAATGTCGTTTGGCAGCCGCCTGCTTTGTCGACTGCTTGCTGAAAGCGCAGCCCGTTGCAGCAAGCTGGTGGGGGCTTGGAACCAGGGTGGACCAGCAGCCTCCCTATCAGCTCCCCATTCCCCTACTAAGTTCCCTGTGCAGCCGCCACCCAGCAGGCTATCAATTGCCAGCAGTTCAGCTGACCCTCCCCGCTGCCATATGCTGCTCCTGCCCTCTGCATTGGAGCTGCTCCCCAGAGCCTCCTGCTTGTTGTGGGGGGGGAGGGTGGAACGGGGCTAATGGCACGGTGTCGCCTTCCCCCTTGCTCCTCCACCCCACTTACCCCATCTTCCACAGAACAGGGGGGACACATGACAGGGCTCAGGACAGAGGGAGCTTCCTGGCAGCAGCTGCCGTCTCAGCTTGTTGATTAACTTTAAAAGGCAGTGTGCTTAGAGTGGGGTCAGTGTACTTAAAGGAGCAATGCTCATCTCCCACAAAGGGTGGGTCTGTCTGCCATGCTGTCTCCCCTCTCTCCATTTGTGCTGCCTTGTAGAATGTGAGGCTACATTAACAACGAGTTAACCCTTGAGGGCTCAACCAATTGCTAGTTAATCTTTAGCAGCAAGGCATCCCCTGGGAAATATCCCACCCTCCGACTTCACCACTTCATTCAAGCTCCACAATCATCTTTGCTGTGTATTCAATTCAATTGTTTGTTTAAAATTTATTTTTGTGTGTGTATTATTTGATATATACATACAGATACAATACACATTTTCACCAGACAAAAGTCTTTCGTCTGGTGAAAAAAAAAATTTCCCTAGAACCTAACCCCTCCTATTTACATTAATTCTTATGGGGAAATTGGATTCGCTTAACATATCATTTCACTTAAAGTTGCATTTTTCAGAAACGTAACTACAACGTTAAGTGAGGAGTTACTCTACATACATCTCACAATGATTATAAATCTCAAGTTAGGAGCTCTCTGTAAATATCTTACATCTTACTCCTTATGGATAAATATCCTATGAGGCATGTGTTTGGTGCAGGTCTCAGATGAGAAATGTTTGTTAAAAAATGGAATCCTTCATAAAAGGGATCTCTGTCACAGAGGTTGTGAGTTTATTTTGTATGGGGCATTTTGATGTTGTCAGAAGAAAGCAAAAGTAATTATGATAATTTGCAACATGATATAGTGATTCATCTGTCAAAGCCACCACAAGGGAGCAAATGCCAGAACTCAGTTCATTATGGTTTTCTGCATCCCTTTGTCAGATGGCATTTAAGAGGTTCTTGCATCACACTTGTATAATAACACCATATTTATTCCTGCTGTCACATTAAATCCACATGAAAAGAAATTTTAATTGCCCTCTGAGACACGGACCATCTTTTTGCTACATGTTTATATAGTGATTAGCACAATGGGACCATGATCCATGATTTGGGTTCCCAGGTGTTTATGTAGTTTGTATTCATAACAATAAAAGCCAAGAAAACCTATTTGGTACAGTAGACTTTGGATCAATACATAAGCCCATATTACGCCTAACAGTAGAAGAATAAGGGTTGGGAAACCGTTTCCAGAAAGCTCTTCTGTAAATATTACAGTGACAGTCACTGTTCCAAATGCCCATGGTGTGCAACCAAGATTTGACACTGCATGGGATAGGAATTTAAGTTAAAGAGCCTTGAAGGATTTCCCAAGCCATACCTGTTCAGGTAACATACAATAAAAGGTATCCAAGTGGTACTACTTTAACACTATATATTACAAAGACAAATGGAGTGGCTTCTTATTTGGTTACCAAAATTACTTGTGATTTCTGTGCTAAATTTATTCATCAAGAAGGGAAGTAGTTGTAACCTGTATGTGATGACCACCATCTTCGCTAACACAACATTGACTGAAGTAGGCACTTCCAAACCTAAATGCATGACTCTACAGCTTGAACTAAGCTCTATAGCTGGACACTTTAACAGACTCATCTTCTATGAATTGAGCACAGAGGGTGAGACATGTAACACACTGGCCAGCAGAGTACATATGCAGCAATTCCTACATTTCAGAGTCATGATGCCAAAATAAGATTGCAATACTTTAAACTAGTGACCAAGTTAGATCATACAAAATGTATTCTGTAGGAACAAAACTATTTTTGAGTCTTCATTTGAGACTCACTGGTAATGAGCAGTATCAAGGAAAGGACAGTTAGCTGTTCCATAACTGGCATTCTTCAAGATGTGCTGCTCATGTGTATTCCACAGTAGGTGTGTGTGCTCGCCATGTGCGCCGGTGACGGAAGTTTTTTCCTTAGCAGTACCCGTATAGGAGGAGCACTGCAGTGATCCCTTGAGTGGCGCCTCTATATTGCGCTATAAGGGGAGCCGTGCACTCCTCCCACCCTCGGTTCCTGTTTGCCAGGCAACTCCAACAGAGGGGAAGGAGGGCAGGATGTGGAATACACTGAGCAACACATCTTGAAGAACGCCAGTTATGGAACAGGTAACTGTCCTTTCTTCAAGTGATTCCAAGCTATATCTGAAAGAGGTGGGTAGGAGTTTAAGGGTTTCCAGGATCCATTACCGCCCTACCAAACCCGGTGTCATCCCGTGCTTGGGAGACCATTGCATAATGCGAAGAAATTGTGTGGATAGAGGACCACGTGGCAGCTCTACATATGTCCTGGATAGGGATGAGGTATATAGGCGGCCAACGAGGCCTGAGCTGTCGTAGAATGTGCCTTAATGATAGGTGGCGGCAGGGGTGAAAGTAAAATACAGCTCTTACTGGTACAGGTCCCACTCTCCCCTCCCCCCCGGAAGGGGCGAGGCCTCAGACAGAAGGGGTGGGGCCTGGGGTGGAAGTTACATTTTTTAACCGTATTGTCCAAACACAAGCAACCCATCTCTCCTACATTACTTCATGGATCCCCCCCACTGCATGACTTAGATAAAGAAAATAAAGCTACCACCACCACCACCAGTACTGTCTGTAATAAAACTTCACTATTGGAATAAGCCTGAAAAACTGAAAACTCACGGTCACATTTTTCTCCTTCTCCTTCCTCCTCCAACCAGACTGCCCGATGCGGCTAGGCTCCATGTTCCCTCAACCCCTGCTCTCAGCAGGGGCTCCCCTCTAGTTTGTAGCAGGGGAACTGGCTGAGGGAGAAGCCTCCCCAGGTAGCCTGCTGCCTGCATAAGAACAGTTTAAACTTAGCTGTTCACCGGGTGATCTGAACCTCCCAGGGTTTTTGGGGAAATATACAAGATACTTAAAGAAAGTTTTGTCAATTTCAGCCTCAGCATTCTGCAGGACACCGACACCAACAAAACAAAAAGAGATCTGAGCCCCTATGTCCTAAGCACATTTCAGGAGTTTAATTCAATATATCACGAGGGTGGAATGAAAACTACTATTTTTTTCAAAGGAGGTCACAATGATTTCCCCTACAATTCCTTTGTGGTTTTGCCTATCGGGCTATTTGCTTTCCCTGTGAATCTTTAGTTGTTTTACCAAAATTGCTTTCCCAAAATAAACCCTGATCAGCAGAACACATCTTCCCACCCATGTTCTCCATGTGTTGTTTTTAAAAAAAAAAAAAAAAAAACAGTAACATTTCAAAGAGGATCTTCAAGCAGTTTGGACAGGACAACCATGATCTTCTGTTGGGGAGGGAATCGGATAGATTTGAACTTGGAAATGGTTCCTGATATTGACTGTATTTTTTGTGTATTATATTATTGAAGATAACCTCATCCTGGGGGCAGAAAAGAACTGCCCCAGCTTTGGGCGCGCACATACACCCAACAACCGTGAGTGAAACAAACAAGGATGCCAGAAACAGCCCCGAATCCCACGGTTCAGACCACAGCATGAACAGCTAAGTTTAAACTGTTCTTATACAGGTAGCAGGCTACCTGGGGAAGCTTCTCCCTCAGCCAGTCCCCCTACTCCCTGCTACAAGCTAGAGGGGAGCCCCTGCTGAGGGCGGGAGTCGGGGAAACGTGGAGCCTAGCCATGTCAGGCAGCCTGGCTGGAGAAGGAGAGTGAGAGAAACAAACGTAACCGTGAGTTTTCCCCTTCCAAGCTTTTATTAGCTTTGAGTTTGAACTTTTTGTTATGCAGCCAAAAAAAAGAGGTGAAAAGTAAGCCAGTACTGAATGCTCCACTTCTTTGCCGGTACACTACTGCACCTTTTATTTTTATTTTTTTTTACTTGTACTCCATACCAGGCTGTACTGGCTTACTTTCACCTCTGGGTGGCAGGGGATATCCCTGCCAGGTCATAACACGTGCGTATGCATGAGATAATCCAGCAGGAAAGGCATTGGGTGGAAACTGGTTGTCCCCTCATCCGTCGCAACGAACAGCTGCAAGGATTTCCGGAACGGCCTGGTTCGGTCCAGGTAAAAAGCCAGCACCCTACACACATCTAGCGTGTGTAGGCAGCGCTATTTGTTGGAGGAATGGGGCTTAGGCCAGAGTACCAGCAGGAAAATGTCCTGATCCACATGGAAGGCGGAGACCACCTTCAGGAGAAAAGTGGGGTGTGGGTGAATCTGGACCTTATCCTTCTGGAAGACCATATACGGGGGATCCGAGATCAAGGCCCTAAGCTCTGAGACATGATGGGCTGATGTGATAGCAACAAGGAATGCTACTTTCCATGACAGGTGAAATCAGGAACATGTGGTCAAGGGCTCAAAGGGAGGACCTGTAAGGTGGGATAACACTAGATTTAGATCCCATTGTGGCCCAGGGGGCCTAGCATATGGGAATGAATGAACCAGACCCTTTAGAAAGCGGGAGATCATATTGTGGGAGAAGACTGAGTGGCCCTGTACCAGCGGGTGGAGGGCCGATACGGCCACCAAATGCACCCTAACTGAGGCGGGAGCTAGCCCTTGGGTCCTCTAAAGCACAGGAGGTAATCAAGAATGAGTTGGAGTGATGCGGACGATGGAGAGGTTCCCCACTCCCTCACCCACCTAGAGAACCTGGACCATTTGGCCAGGTACCTCTGTCCTGTGGACAGCTTTCTACTTCCCAACAGAACTCTTTTGATGTTCTCCGAATACCTCCCCTGCTCCTCATCTAACCACGGAGCAACCACGCTGTCAGGTGAAGCACAGCCAGGTTTGGGTGGTGGAGGCATCCCCCTTCCTGGGAGAGGAGATCTAGGCAAAGTGGCAGCCTCCGTGGGGGAGCCATTAGGAGTTGCAGGAGAGTCCCGTACCAGTGTTGACGGGCCCAATCCGGGGCTATGAGGATAACCTGCTTCCTGTCTGCTTTTACTTTTTGTAGGACTTTGCCTATTAGGGGGAAAGGTGGGAAATCATAGAAAAGTTGGCCCGACCACTGAAGGAGGAAAGCATCCAAGATCGCCCCGCTTCCCCTGGCATCAGTTCTGGTCAGTTGGAAAGAGGTCGAACTGGGGAACACCACACTCCCGGAAGCTGTAGGATGACTTCCCAGTGGAGTGACCACTCGTACTGGTGAGAAAAAAAAGCCCTGCTAAGGTGATCAGCTCGCACACTGCAGATGCTGGGTAGGTGGAATGCTTGCAGGGAGATATCATGGGCTGTACAGAACTCCCACAGGCTCACGGCTTCCAGGCATAGGACCAAGGAGTGCGTTCCTCCCTATCTGTTGATGTAATACATCGCAGTGGTATCGTCCATGAGGACTCTGACCATCTTTACGCAAAGGTGTCCGCTGAAAGGTTTGCATGCCAACCGTATTGCCCTGAGCACCCTGGCGTTTATGTGTAGGGATAATTCCGAGGCCGACTAGCTCCCTTGTCTTTGAATGTTCCCTATATGGACCCCCCAGCCCAGGTCTGAGGCATCCAACACCAGGTCTAGTGAGGGAGAGATTTCTCAGAGGGGACCCCTTACAGCATGTTGCACAGGAGGGACCACCACTGAAGGGCAGCAACTACCTGGGATGGTATCGTGACAACCTTGTCCAGCACGTCCCGGGCCTGGGAATACTGGGAGGCCAGCCAGAGCTGGAGGAGCCTCATTCTGACCCTGGCGTGGTGAACCAAGTAATGCACACCACCATGTGCCTGAGGATCTTAAGGCACGCCCTTGCCATCGTCACAGGGAAGGCCGTGACTGAGGCAATGAGACCTTTGAGAGTCTCAAACTTGTCTGTGGGAAGAGAGTTTGTGGCTTCTAATGAGTCCAGTGGCGCCTCTATGAATTCTATGTGCTGAACCAGAACTAACATAGAATTGGTCTCGTTCACCACTAGGCCGAGATCTGCGCACATGGACAGGAGAAGTCCCATCTGAGGCTGCACTTGGGACCAGGAGGCGCCCTTGAGAAGCCAATCCTCCAAGTATGGGAAGATCTCCACCCCTCTCCTCCAGAAGTAGGCTGCTACCACCACCATGCATTTGATGAAAACCCTGGGGGCCGTGGAAAGGCCAAACGGGAGGACAATGAACTGGTAATGGTCCCCCCTCTACCAGGAATCGGAGGAAGTGCCTGTGTCTCTCCAATATATGGAGTTGGAAATACGTGTCCTGGAGGTCCATGGCCGTGAAGCAATCCCCCGGGCCCAGGGAGGAAATGATAGAGGCCAGGGATACCATCTGGAACCGGTAGCGGACTATAAAATTGCTGAGATCCCATAGGTCTAGGATGGGTCTGAGCCCTCCTTTCACCTTCAGGATCAGGAAATAACGGAAGTAGAAACCTTTGCCCTGGAGTTCTACCAGTACCCTTTCCAACGCCCCCTGGCAGAGGAGGCATGCCCACCTCCTAGACCAGGAGGTGGCATGCTCCAGGTCCCTGAGGCTCACCCATGGCTGGGAGGGGGTGGGGTTTGAGGTGAACTGCAACACGCAGCCCTTGGAGATAGTGTTGAGGATTCATTGGTCCAACATTATATGGGACCACTCCACACGGAAGGCAGATAAACAGTTGCAGAACACAAACTTTAATAACTGGGGGGCTTCCCTAGCAACAGGCCCAGTGGCCCCCACAAAGAGTCAAAATTGCCTCTTTCCCTGCCTTTTGCCCTTCAAGGGGCCTGGCCATGGGGCCAAGTGGGACTGACGTTGGGACCTACACCTCTGTTCCCTCGGTCTCTTGGGCAAGGGCTCGTATCTGCTCCTAGCAGGGGGAGCTGAAGCCTGCAGCGTGGGCTTGCCCTTTGCCGGAGGGACGTACAGGCCCAAGGTTTGCAGGGTGGTGTGGGAGTCTTTCATCCCATGCAGGTGGACATCAGTTTGGTTCACAAACAATGCTTTCCCATCAAAGGGAAGGTCCTGCATCAAGGACTGGGACCCTGCAGATAGTCCAGACAGGAGAAGCCACAATGCCCTGTGCATGGATATGGCAGAGGCCATCGAGCGGGCTGCTATTCTGGCCATGTCTGACACCGCCTGGAAGACTGCTTTAACCGCTGCCATTCCTTCCCTACCAGAGCCCTAAACTCTTTGTCTCACTCCAGGAGAAGACGTTCAAACTTTGTTAGGGACCCCCATAGGTTGAAGTCATACTGGTTCAGTAGGGCTTGATGGTTGGCAACTCTGAGCTGGAAACTTGCCAAGGAATAAACCTTCCTGCCAAATGTATCCAGTCTCCCGGCATCCTTGTCTTTGGAGGTGGGTGCGGGTTGACCCTGACATGCCTGGTCGTTAACTGATTCCACCACCAGGAAGTTAGGTGTTGGGTGAGAATACAGGTACTCGTGGTCCTTAGCTGGCACAAAGGTATTTCCTCTCCACTTTCTTGGAGATGGGGCCAAGGAAGCTGCGGTTTGCCACAGGGTAGTCAAGATATTGGCTACCCCCAGTAGAGAGGCAGGGCCACCCGGCCTGGTGCTAAGGACAAGAGCACATTAAAAAGGAAGTCAGATGGCTCCTCTCTCTCTTCAGCCCGGAGCTGGAGATTGGATGCCACCCACTTAAGGAGCTCCTGATGAGTCTTGAACTCCTCCTGTGGGACGAGTGGTGGTGCCGTTATGGCCTCCACCGGTGCCGGTGAGGGGACCAGCATGGTGCCTAGGGCATCGGGGTACCAGTGGGTCAATGCAGAGGTCAGAGTCTGGGTGCGATGCCGTCGGCTTGAGACTCGTTGACTTTTCCATCTGCCGAGGAGAAGAGGCCGAAGGAGCCTGGGACGCTCCGGCCACTGAATGAGATCTCGCCTGGGTGGGCATCTGCGGCCATGGAGACCATTAACACCACTGCCCCTACCACAGTGTACTGTGCCACTGACCGTCCTCGGGGACAGGTGACGCAGTTTGTTCTTGCTGAGCTGCACGACTTGGAGATGGGTGGCTGGGTGCCGATGCTGAGGTCACCATCGATCGTTCAGTACCATAGGAGTGGCGAGCGCGATAGTGCCTGCGGCAGTGCCTTCCGTGTAACCGGGACCCCGACAACAAGGATCAGTACCTGTCCAAGGTGCTGCTCCTGTACTCGCCCCGTGAGAGGAGTCCTGCATACGATGCCTGGTAGAGCGGGAACTCGAGTCACAGCGTCGACGCTAGTGGTGTCAGAATAGGCTACAGTAGCTGCGACACGAGGAAGAGCGTCCGCGGCGCCTGTGTCCCTGGTCACAAGATGTGGAGGAGCCCAGAGCTTTCCGTGCAGGCGACGAGCCGGTCGGCCTAAGAGGAGTAGATGGCTGGCGCTAGCTGTGGGAAGATCACATCAAGCGAGGCAGCGAGCAGTCCTCAGAGTGGAGACTGTGCTGCATCAGGGAGATCTGCTGTGCTCCCAGTGGCAGCTTCTCTCGAGATCGAGGGCCCGTCTCAGGCGGCGCCCTGGGTACTGGGAGGGTTAGGATGTCACGCGTGTCCTGTGCAGCCTCCGCTGTTGATGGCATCCTCACCGCAGGGGAGACATGCATGGACGGGATCGGGCTGCTCCGCTTAACGCGAGTCGGAGGCCTGGGTCCCAAGGGGGATTGTGGGTTACCCAGCTCGGGTCCTGCCTCACACCTTTCCTTCTCTCAGCGCCGCTGAGTCTTCCCTTGTTTCTTGGAAGGGGAGCAGTGCCGGCTAGTGGAGGGGACTTCACTCTGCACCGAAGAGGCGGTGCCGCGCATCGAGTCTCTTCGGCATGCTGCTGCCGGGGTCAGCCCTGATTCCATTAGGAGAGCACAAAGCTTAATTTCCCTCTCCTTAGTCCACAGCTTGAATGATCTACAGATCATGCAGTGCTCACTTACATGAATTTCACCCAGCAGTGGAGACACCAAGTATGCAGGTTGCTTCTTGGCATAGAACTGTGACAGGAGATGCACGACGCACAGGGCATGCCCCAAGCCCAATCAACTAACTTGAGAAACTATTAAACTATTGGAACAACTGTACTACTAAGGCTAACTAGAGAAGCTGCAGCAAGGCTGGAGCATGAAGTTCCGACTACCTTTACTGGTGGCAAGAAGGAACTGAGGGCAGGGGGAAGGGCGCGACTCCCCTTATAGCGCGATATAGAGATGGCACTCCCGGGGTCACAGTGGTGCTTCCTCCGTATGAGTACTGCTAAGGGAAAAACTTCCAGCACTGGTGCACGTGGCGAGCATGCACACCTACTGTGGAATACACATGAGTAATCACTCAAAGAAGAATTAGTATTTCATTCATCTCTTGAGTCACTAAATTAGAGTACCCAAAAATTTTCCAATACAAGTACAACTTGTGTCACAAAAACTAATTCAAAATGTAGAACTGTTTCACACTGGATTCAGTTGAAAGACTTCTCTAAAATCTTCCAATATTTACTTTATTTTGACATCTTATGTTTCATCTAAAACATCAGTTAGGTTTTGCTATGTGAAATAGGGTGGCTGCGGCAGATGAAATTCCTACTCGTGTATTGTTTCAAGTAGTCACAATCCTTACTACAGTCCCAGTTGGTTCCAACAACTCAGAAGAGAAACTCTAAACCTCAATGAAAAACTTCTGCTCACAGTGCAGTGGTGGTGAAAAAGCAAACTAAGTGTTAAGATGCATAAAGAAGGGAGTGGAAAATATTGAAAATGTCATTTAGATAAATCAGTGATACAACCTCACCTGGAATACTGTGTTCGATACTGGTTACAAAAAGGAAACAATAGAAATAATGGGGAGAGACTGAGTAAAAGCAACAAGAATGACTGGAGTAAGAAAAATAGTTGCTATGAAGAGAAACTGAAAAGAATCGATTTACATTGAAGAGAGGGTAAATAGTGACATCATAAAGGTACACAAAATAAACAACAGTACTGAAAAAGTGGATCAGACATGTCTAGTAACCTTGTCAATTCTATAGTAAGGGTAATAATTAAGTTGAAGAGTGGCATATTTAAAAGTGACATGGAATTTTTTTTTCACAGAATGCACTAGTCGTCTGTGGAACTCATGGCCTCAATAATCACCAAGATCAAGAACTTGTAGGATTCAAAATAAAAATTCAACATTTGTGTGTCTATATGACCGCTATTAGACACAGAATACTAAGTTAGATGGACCCTGGCCTGTTCCAGTATGCACCTTTGATGTTGCTAAACACTGCACAAATTGAAAGTAACAAACAATACAGAATGGAGTATTACAGTCAAGTGTAAAGGATCAACGAACCACCAAGTAAAAACAAAGTTGTTTTAAAATAGTACTGCAAAGTAACACTACAACTGAAACTTCAGACGTTTGCAAGGGAACTTATTTTCCCCAACTGACAGTTATACCTTTACCTTACAGGATAAACTCAGCCCAACATATACAGACAACTTCCACTGTTACATAAAGATGTAAAAAAAAAAAAAAAAATTAAAATCTGACCCTTTAGGATATTTGCATCCAAGGATTGATATTAGTCCAAAAAATTAATAGCTCAATTAGGCATTATCATCCCTCCAAACATAAATGTAAAAGTAGTAAGTACATTAAACTTTTCATAGGCATATTTTTAGTGTATTTTAGAAGTGACATACTTACAGCCTTCGAAGCAGTACTGATATATTGCATCACCATTTCTTTTTTGGTATTGAAGTCCTTTTCTCGCAATGGTGTTTTTCTGTCTTCATTTAAATTCATGTCTTCCTACGGAAAAAAATTGAAAAACAAAACTTGTGTCTGACAATAAGGATCTTAATGAGGTCTTACACTTTGCTGAGTAGGTATATATGAACAATTAAATGGGAAACTTAAGGAAAAAACCCTATGTAAAAAACAGAATACTAACAAAGAGGAAAACTGAAGAAGAATCAAATACAAAATATCCACTTAAGCAATTTAAAACCATGAAATAGGGAAAAAAGGAGAGCGCAAAATATAAAGTTAAGTTAAAAATTAAAAGAAGTTCTCTTTAATTTAAGGAAAATGTGTCATGATTTTACACACCCTATTTGGCAATTTCAGTATCACCATACTGAATAACCTTAGTCATGTAGGGAATTTGCAGTGCAGCAGCACTAGCAGTGTAGTAGTCCCAAATTAATCTCATCCTAGGAATCGCATGCAAAATGGACACATTTCATTGGATCTAGTGTTGGGGTGGGAGACCAATATGTTTCAGATAGATGCAAACAGCACAGTCACACTACCTCCTCCTCAATCACCCAAAATCGTAAGGCTCTTGCAAGAATACCACAGAGTTGGAACCATATGCAACAAAAATCAAGACTGCAGTATCAGTCATTTTGGAAAATGTATGAAAGATTAGGGCATAAAAATTATCTTTGCATGTTTTGTAGAGAAAGTGTCACTGCCTTTTGTTATTCCTCTAATTAGACACCCAAATTGCAATCATCATCTGCAGTTCAGTGACCACATAGCAGCATTTTTCTCCCACATCTGCCTCTGTCAAGAATATTCCAGCTTATTTTTGGATGCAGATCTTGCTACTAACATCCATGCCTGTCAGTGACCATGAGATGAGATTACGGCACTGCATCCAGGTACATTTTAAATAGTTTTGAAAACTGAAGTTGGTGCATAACTTGCTACAAACAGAGTTTCCTGTCATGAGCTCATTATGCTAGTGCTCTGGAAACTGTACTATCTACCTGTGAGTTTCCACACATAGTTTTAAGTTACTGATTTGGTCTATGAAGGTGATTTAGCACCTGCCTATGTCAGAGGCAGCCTCACTCCGTCCCATATTATCTTATCCTTTTATACTGCAGTATCTAAGTGCCTTCCACATAAAGGTTTTGCAGCATTTTCTAAAGCTCTAGCTTCACCTAAGCTCATCTGGAAATTTGGTCTATAGCTAGATTTCCCTCCAGCCAACAATTTTGTTCCCAGTTCTCACGCACTTAATCCTGGGATCTGGAATCTGCACTATCCTAGAAGGTTGCAGCATCGCAGGAGTTCATAGCTCAAAATTTAGTCTTTAACATCACTGAGGCTCGATCTGTTGATCCCTTTGATATTAAGACAAAAGCCTTAAACCAGCATCAGAAGCCGACTAGGGACACAGTAGAGCAGTAGATCAACCTATTTACCATTGGGGGCCACATCCAATACTACCTGTATGGACCTGAGGATGTCACATGGGCCACAGTCCTGTGCTGATTGGGCCACAAACGTCCTGCGGGCCGAAGCTTGAGAATCACTGCAGTAAAGGGACTCGAGCACTGGCCTGATGTGCTCGTTGCTGCCTAAACCGTGGAGAAGGTGGGCAGGCACATTTCTTGCCAGCTGGAGCCTGCGCTTTGTCATCTTCACATTCAGATTCAGATACAGTGAATTACAATAATCCAACCTTGAGCTGACAAATGTATGTATGACTGTGGCCAGGTCCTCAGCTGAGAGCAAGTTATACAGACACCTTATAGGCCGACTGTGAAAGGAGGCATTTTTAGATGTTGACACTACCGGGTCATCCAAGGCTACTGAGGACTGCTGCAGCTATTTTCAGATTAAACTCATGAGATGGATCCCCATCAGCTCAGGCAAGGTGACTGCAAGTCATTCTACAACTGCCCCAACTTCAAAATTTACTCAGCCTAATCAAATAACCCACATCTCTGTTGGTCCTTCAAGACATGCTGTGAGCCAGTCTGTTCTCCTTGGCTTTTAGGAAATGAGAGGTGCAATGAGAGCTACAATTTTGTGATATGGCAGGAAGTAAGTATTTGGTTTTCATTATTTTTTTTTATTCAGTGAATTGTGCGATGTACATAACTATATTACACCCTAAGGATCTAACAATCTGGTGCAGTAAATGAGGTCTTTTTTTTGAGAGACCCAAAAGCAGTACACCAAAGGATCTATTTGTAATCTCATTTGTCCCATCCTTGAGGTTTAAAATATTTAGCCATATTCCCATGCAGAACATAACGTCCAAATACAGTTAAAGTTACTTTTCATTCAACACACTTTCCAGAATAATATATTCTTTAAAGGAAATGGTACCAGGAACCATTCAAACTAGGGTTGGGTTTTTTTAATTTTTTTGGGGGGGGCGAGGGGAGCACCATTTTCTTTTCATGTTACATATGTTGAAAATTTTATCACCACCACCACCACCACATTGGCCATTGAGGCACCATCATTGATAAGCAACCCACCAATTGTCTCCACTCCAATGATTATGTGTCAGGGCTTGAGTCTCCGCGAAGTCCATTCCTGAACACTCTGTTATGTTGTCAGTTCATCTCTTCTTCTGTCTACCTCTTCTTCTCTTCCCCTGTCCCTTGGAGAATCATCTTGAATAGGCCAAATGATCTTGTTATATGACCGTACCGCTTCAGCTTGCGCTTCTTCACGGTCGTCAGGAGGGCTTCATATGGCCCAGCGCACTGGGTGATGATGTTGCGCAACTCTTCATCAATGACGTGGTCGAAGTAGGAAATGCTCAGGATTTTACAAAAGCATCTCATCTCTACTACCTGTATTTTCCATTCAAGTTCTGCCGTAAGGGTCCATGTCTCGCACACAAAAAGAAAAATGGAGATAACCAATGTGTGCAGCAGTTTCAGTTTGGATTCCAGGGAGATGTTCTTGTTACTCCAGATTGGCTTTAGCTTTGCCACTGCTGCTGCTGGTGGCACTGTTCTTGCCCGAATTTCTGCCACGGATCCTTCATCAGTGAGAGTTGCCCCCAAATACTTGAACTATTTCACTGTCTCCAGCTCTTGTCCATTGATAATGATATGTCAGCTGATCCTCTCACTTCTGTTGGAAATCAGTGCAGAGGAAATCAAGCTGATGACCATGTCATATTTTGCAGGGCTTTCATCCAATCATTTCATAAGTTTGGCAAGTTCATCTTCGCTGCCTGCCAGGCCATCAATGTCATCAGCGAACCGAAGATTTGAGATTGTTCACACCCAATGCTGATTGTGCATACGTGATCTTTTAGGACATCAGCCATTATGCACTCCAAGTAGATGTTCAACAGTGTGGGCGAAAGAAGGCAGCCTTGCTAGACTCCAACAGTGGTGCAAAACCACTCTCCTACTGTGCAATTGACAAGAACTGCACTCCTGGCATTGGCATACAGTTGTTTAATGGTAAGAATAAGCTTATGACCAACAGTGTACTTCCTCATGGGTGCCCAGAGAGCTTCGAGCCATACTCTGTCAAATGCCTTCTTAAAGTCAACAAAGATGTGGTAGATGTCCTGCTGGTGTTCTAAGTATTTCTCATATAGAACATGAAGGTTGAAAATCTTTTCTGTGGTACTTCTTCCAGCATGAAAGCCAACCTGTTCTTCAGCTATGGTATTCTCTGCTTGTGGCTTCAATCTGTTCAATATGACTTTCAACATCACCTTGCTAGAATGGCTGATCACGCTTATGGTCTGGTAATTTTGACATAATTGCAGGTTGCCTCTCTTTGGCAGAGTGTTGATTAGTGACTTTGTCCACATGGAGGGCCACTCAGCAGTCTGCCAGATCTTGTTGAGTACATGTATTACTATTTCTCCTCCAAATTTCATCAGTTCAGCTGGGATGTAGCTTTTCTGTTCTTGAGTGATTTCACAGCTGTATCCACTTCTTCATGCAGTATTGGAAAGTCATCCTCCTCTGTTGAATCGGGGCTGCCTAAGACACTAGGATCTCCTTTTGTCTGGTGATTGTATAGATCAGAGCAGTAGTGTGTCCACCAACTGAGGATGTCCCTTTCTTCTGTAAGGCTGTTCCCTTCTTTGTCTTGAATTGCATTAGCTGTGGTCCATCTTTCCTTCAACAGATCTTTGACAACCTGGAAGGCTTGTTTGCTACTTTTATTATTGATACACTTCAATTTTAGAGCATTGATTTTCAATCCATATCTCCTTGGCCACCTTCATTCCATTCTTAATCTTTCTGCCAATTGCTCTGTATTTATCAACTCCCTCAGTGCTGTTCTTGTCTCCCAAGTTCTCTTCTAATGTCACACATTTGTAGTATTTCATTTGTGACCCATGGTTTTGTCTTCTTATGATGTTTCCCAAGGATGTCCATTGCTGCCTCATTCATTACAGCATTGAAATTGCTGGTCACTGTTTCTACGTCTTCCTCTAGAGCAAGAAGCGGGGCAAATTTTCCGCTGACCATTGCTTGGAATGACTCTGCAATATTTCCGTCTGAGTCTTTCTAAATCAAACTTGCTTCTGGTGAACTTTGGTCTGATGATTTCCCTTAGCCAGAGCCAAATATTTAGCATCCAAGGTCATGATCATTTCCAATATCAACACCAGGGAAGCTCCTTGTTTTAGCTCTGTTAATCCCAGAATGAAATTGGTTTTGCACCATAGGGTAGTCGATCTGGCTGTGATGTGACCATTAGGTGCGTGCCATGCAGATCATCTTGATGCTTTACAGTATACTAGTCACGTCTGCCCTGGTGGGAGATGGATGGCGCATTCATTAATTTACCTGGGCTGTGATTAATCTGCTATAGACATCGTTGCCTTGCTCATCATATGGTGTGTCTTGGGCACATTTCTAACCTGGCAGAGCCCATCCCTCTCCAGGCAGCCCCTTTTTAAGCCACCTCTAAAGACATGCAGAAGGAGCAGTGGGCCTATTCTGTCCCTGGACCTACAGGGGAAAATTTACTCTGAGTAAAACAAGGATCAAGTGCTCTAAGGGCCTTATATATATATATATATATATATATATATATATATATATATATATATATATATATACACACATTTACCTTTCTTGCTTATGAAATTCACTGAGCCCACCATTTCTTAGTGGTTGTAATAGGTTTTAATTTTATGTAACAAAAATTATTGTAATCTATATACTGAACATTCTTTCTAACATATGATCCCTATTTGTTCTCCTGGAACTGCCCTAGTCTTTGCAGGCTGACTTTTGCCCATTTAAACAAAAACAAAACAAAACCAAAAAAAAAAAAACAAAAAAAAAAACACATTGTCTTCTGAGGATACTTTAGACTGTATCCAGCTGTTCTTAGAAAAGGAGAATTCTATCCTTTTATAATTCTCAAAACGCCACTATCTTGATATCCCAAATAGAGCTGGTCCATAAAAAGATCTTAGACAAGAAACAAGATATCTTATCCTGACCTGATACTTATCTACTCTCAGAGCCAGGACACCCGAGAACTAAGCTGACTAAGTCAATTGCAATCGGTACAGAAACTAATCAAAGAAAGTCTTGGGTCCCACTGAGAGGTTACACACAGAGAACAGAACCTAACTCTCCAATATGGCAATCCCAAATTGCATCTCCTTTGTGACGCAGTCTTTCAAAGAATCAGACAACTTTTTGCCCTTGACTATGCTACCCGTGAAATGAGATTACTCATGCATAGGAAAAACCTACTGTTCTTGCATTATGCATCCTTTAAGGGCTGGTTAACAGGGCTTCTATTTCTTTGACCATAGAATGCTGTTCTGGGAAGAAAGACTGCTGAGCAGAGATGGGATCCACCTATCAAAGACGTCGACTCTCTCTGGATCAGACTAACTAATCTAGTGAAGATGGCTTTAAAGACGGCTTAACAAGGGCAGGAAACAAAAGCCCACAGTTAAGTCAAAAACATGGAGACCTGGGAGAAGGGTTGGAATCGGGGGAGTATGGCCAATTATATCAGAAACAAGGCAAAGGCAAGAGAGAGAACATAGAGGGGAAATCAAATCAGTACATTAGATGTCTGTATACTAATGCATGAAGTGCAGGGAATAAACAGGAAGAACTAGAAATGACAGTTGGCATCACAGAAACTTGGTGGGATAACACACGAGTGGAATATTGGTATAGAAGCATACTGCTTGTTCAGAAAGTATACACTTAGATTGAGGTTGAGATGGAAATAGGAGACACTTGTTGAAAATCTCTGGGTAACGATAAAAGGCTAAAAGCAAGGGTGATGTCATGATATGGGTTTACTAAAAACCACCTAATCGCGGAGGGAGAGGCGGGGGAAAGTGGATAAGGCCTTTTTAAAAAGACATCCTAACAAAATCATCCAAAACATACTACTTAGTGGTGATGGTTGACTTCAACTATCTAGACATTTGTGGGAAAAATACAGCAGGGCACAGATCATCCAATGCTTTGGAGACAAGTTTTGATTTCAAAAGATGAAGAAAGTAACTAGCGGAGAAACTGTTCTAGATTTAATTTTGACAAATACAGAGGAACTGGCTGAGAATTTGAAAAAGTGAAGGCAGCTTGAGTGAAAATGATCATGAAATAATGGAGTTCATGATTCTAAGGAATGGTAGGAGGAAAAACAGCACAATAAAGATAATGGGTTTTAAAGAAGGCAGACTTTAGCAAACTCAGGCACTTGATAGGTAAGATCCCATAGGAATCTAGTCTGAGGGGGAAAACAGCTCAAGAGACTAAGCAGTTTTTCCAAAGAGACATTAATACGGGCAAAAGAGCCCTCTATCCCAACATGTAGTAAACATTGGAAGTATGGCAAGAGACCACCCTGGCTTAAGCAAGAGATCTTCAATGATCTGAAACTAAAAAGAGAGTCCTACAAAAAGTGCAAACAAGGTCAAATTTCAGTGGATGAATATAAACAAACACCACAAGCCAAGACACAAAATGAGACTAAACTAGATAGAGACAAAGAGTAACAAACAAGAAAACATTTTATAAATACATTAAAAGCAAGAGGAAGACGAAGAACAGGGTAGGCCCCTTAGCCAATGAGAGGGGAAAGAAAACATAAAATGCGAAAGCGGCTAAAGCATTGAATGACTTTGATTCCGTTTTCACCAAAAGGGTTAGTAGCAATTGGATGTCTAACATCATGACCACCAGGGAAAATGAGGTAGGATCTGACACTAAAATACGTTAACAAGTTAAAAATTACTTAGACAATTATCAGAGAAGTAGCCGTGTTAGTCTACAACTAAGTCCTGTGGCACCTTAGAGACCAGGAGTTGGCAACCTCTGGCACAAGGCTTGCAAGAGTAAGCACCCTGGTGGGCCGAGCCAGTTTGTTTACCTGTCGCATTGGTTCGCCATCCCAGGCCAATGGGGACTGTGGGAAGCGGCGCAAGTGAGGAATGCACTGCCCGCGGCTTCCTGCCACCCCCATTGGCCTGGGATAGCGAACTGTGGCAAGTGGGACAGGTAAACAATGCAGCAGGTAAACAAACTGGCCCAGCCCGCCAGGTGCTTACTCTGGCCAGCCGCGTACCAGAGCCTGCCGATCCCTGTTATAGGCCAACAAATGTATTGGAGCATAAGCTTTCATGAGTGAATAACCACTTCGTCAGACATGTGTCTGACGAAGTGGTTATTCACCCACAAAAGCTTATGCACCAATACATTTGTTGGCCCAGAAGGTGCCACAGGACTCTTCGTTGCTTTAGACAATTATTTGTCTTCAAGTCACCAGGTCCTCATGAAATACATCCTAGCTTACTAAAGGAGCTGACTGAGGAGATATCTGAGCCATTAATGATTATCTCTGAAAACTCATGAAAAATGAACAAGGGCAAATATAGTGCCAATCTATAAAAAAGGGAATAAGGACAACCTGGGGAATTATAGATCAGTCATCTTAACTTCAGTACCCAGAAAGATAATGGAGCAAATAATCAAACAATCAATTTGCCAACACCTAGAACAATAAGGCAATAAATAGCAAGCATCATGGATTTTTCAAGAACAAATCAGTCACATCAATCAAATAGCTTTCTTTGATAGGATAATAGGCGTTGTGGATGAGGGGGGGACGTGGTAGATATGATATATCTAAACTTCAGTAAGACTTTTGATACTGTCTCACGTGACCTTCTCATACAAATTAGGGAAATAGATCCTAGATGGAGCATACTTGCGGCGGGTGCATACTTGCTTGGAAAACTATTCCAATGGTTCACAATCAAGCTGGAAGGACATATTGAGTGGAGTCCCACGGGGATTGGTCCTGGGCCCTGTATTGTTTAATATCTTCATTAATGATTTATATAATGGCATAAAGAGTACATTTATAAAGTTTACCAATGATACCAGGCTAGAAGGGGTTGCAAGTGCTTTGGAGGATACGATTAAAATTCAAAATGACCTGGACAAACTGGATAAATGGTGTGAAAGAAACAGGATGAAATTCAATAAGGATAACGCAAAAGTACTCCTCTTAGGAAGGAACAATCAGTTTCACACGTATAAAATAGGGAATGACTGCCTACAAAGGAGTACTACTGAAAGTGATCAGAGGGTTATAGTGGATCACAAGCTAAATAAGAGTCAACAGTAGAACACTGTTGCAAAAAAGTGAACTTCATTCTTGTAAGTATTAGCAGAAATGTAGTAAGCCAGACACAAGTAGTAATTCTTCTACTCTACTCCACGCTGATAAGGCCTCAGCTGGAGTGTTTTGTCCAGTTCTGGGTGCCATATTTCAGGAAAGATGTGGACAACAGGTCTAGAAAACAAGACCTATCAGGGAAATTGAAAAAACTGAGTTTGTTTAGGCTAGAGAAAGATTAAGGATGGACATGATAATATTTTATGTACTTGAAAGCTGGAGTCACAATGAGGGTGGTGAAAAATGGTTCTCAACCTCTGAGGATAGGACAAAAAGCAATGGGTTTATATTCCAGCAGGGGAGATTTAGGTTGAATATTAGGAAAAACTTCCTATCAGTGTGGTTAAGCACTGGAACAAAATCACCCAGGAAGGTTGTAGAATCTCCATCATTGGAGGTTGCTAAGAACAGGTTAGACAAACACCTGTCAGGAATGGTCTAGCTATTAATTAATCCTGACTTGAGTGCAGGGGACTGGACTAGATGACCTACTGAGGTCCCTTCAGTCCTACATTTCTATGATCCTATTACTACAAACTGATGTTAATCCCGTAGCTTAAGTGGCAGAAGAATCTGTGCAGTGCTAAAGATCCAGGCCCCACCACCATATGACGGGGAGCATTAGTGTTACACATAACAGAATTGACTTTAACTTTACTTTTATTCCTTTTTTTAAAAAGCTAGGTAAATTTCAAGAGAACTGTTATTTACCCTACAGCAAACTTTTAGAAAGTCACTTTCAGATCAATCAAGTTTACTAATCTTCCATTTCTAAAAAACTTAACAGATTGAACTCCTTTAATCTATCAGTGTTAGGCATGTTTTACAATCCTTTAATCATTCTTTTCACTCCTGAATTGTGGACACCAAAACTGTAAACAGTATTCCAGCAGCGGTTACACCTGAGTCAAATATAGGGGTAACATAGCCTACTTCCATTCAATCTTCCCCCATTTACACATTAGAGGACCACACTAGCCCCTGTGGTCACAGCTCATGTTCAGCTGTTCATGCACCATGACAACTAAGTCATCTATAGAGTCCTCTCAACCGACATTCTATGGCCTCCTTTGCTAGAACCTCTTTTCTCTTTGTGGATCAGAGGGGCTCTGCTGACAGTAGTAACAACAAGGGGTCATCTGTCCGAATAAAGTTTCAGGTGCAGTTTGTCTTCTCCTTGGTACCTGTGGCATGTAGCACCCACAGATCAAAAAGTGGCTCACAAATCTTACAGAATGCTAGCTTTGATCAGTATTGGAATTAAAGAGATCACAACCTTCAAATGAGAGGCCCGCAATTGTGGTCTGTACCTCTTCCAGTATCCATGAAGACTGTAACCTAGAAGCCCTGCGCATGGAAACACCTATGACCCTAGAGCTCTCTGCAGTGTCTGAAACACCTACCACCAACTGCAAAGTAGTATGAGCCATGAACTGACCTTTCTGTTATAAATGGACCTCAGTTTCTTCCCGTTGTGCTGAGAAAGCTTTTCTCTACAACTTGATATATAATCCCAGTTTAAATAACTATGTTTATCTATTATCAGTAAACATTTCCAAGCTAGTTGAAGAATATGTTTTTCCTCTCAATAAATCAGGAGTGGGCAAACTACAGGCTTGGGGGGCACATCCGGCTCTTCAGATGTTTTAATCCAGCCCTCAAGTTCCCGCCAGGGAGCAGAGTCTGGGGCTTGCCACACTCTGGTGCTCCAGCCAGGGAGCAATGTTGAAGGCTTGCCCTGCTCCACGTAGCTCCCACAAGCAGCAGCATGTCCCCCTCCAGCCCCTGTGTGTAGGTGCAGCCAGGGGGCTCCGCACACTGACCCTGCCCCAAGCACCACCCCCACAGCTCCCATTGATCACAAACTGGGGCCAACGGGAGCTGCAGGGTGGGTGCCTGCAGGTGGCGCAGCGCGTAGAGACGCATGGCCATGCCTCAGCATAGGAGCCGGAGGGAGGACATGCGGCTGCTTCCAGGAGCTGCTTGAGGTAAGCGCTTCCCGGTTCCCATACCTCGACCCTCCCTTATGCCCCAATCCCCTGCCTCAGCCCCGATTCCCCTCCTGCCCTCCGAATCCCTCAGTCTCAGCCCAGAGCACGCTCCTGCTCATGCCCAGCCCCACCCCAGAGCCCACACTCCCAGCCGGAGCCCTCACCCCCTCCCGCATCCCAACCCCCAATTTCGTGAGCATTAATGGCCCACTATACAATTTCCATACTCAGATGTGGGCCTTGGGCCAAAAAAAGTTTGCCCACCCCTGCAATAGATAGTCCTTTCGGCTTGTGGAGTCCATTTTGGTGGCCCTTACTGTCTAGATCACTCAAACAGCAGTTACCACCAAATATCCTGGGATAGGATGCATTTAGAAGTCCTGAAAGCCAGAGGGTACTGTTTGCTTGTACCTGGTTTACAAGCGATCCAGATTGCACTATAAAAGCCAACTGTAATTTTCATTATTTACTGTTTGTCTCATCTGCAAATTGGTACGTTATGATTGTGTGTCTTCTTCCAGGTCACTGATTAAAAAAAAGAGCACAGGGCTAAGATCTCACGAGAAGCACCACCACTTGATGATGATTCCTGGTTTGCCTTTACATCTTGATACATATTCTTCATTCAATTAGGGACCAAAAAAAGAGACACTTTCATTAATACACTGACAATGAGCTTCAAATGAACAGACATTTAGTCATGGAGCAATTCTCTAAATGAAAGACATCTAAAATTCACCACCAAATATTAAACAGTGATATGGAATTCTTACCATCATTTTTTCAAAAAGTGCTAGGATTTCTCGCTCTGACAAGGGTTTGGGAATGAATTCATCCACATCTGCAGGAGGTGATGACCAATCAATAGAGGAATGTGATTGTTTCAGCTGCAATAAAGGAGGTCTTTCTTTTCTACTGCCTGGAATCCTTATGCTGGCAAATCTATCCAACTGCAAACAAAAGAACAGTAAATGTATATCACCATTTGTCATTCATATTATATTCAACCACAATAAATAGTTTTCATACATTTTTTAAAAAAAGTTAAGTGTCTGACATGTTTGACCAACAGCTAGCTTTTACAATTTGATTTTAAAACATTTTTATGATGAGACCTATTCTACTCATCTTTAGACACTGAAAAAAAAAAAAAAGTCAGCTGCTCCAATACAACGTGTACTTTAAAGTTTGCATCGATAGGTATCTTTGTTTTTGTTTTTTTTTTTACCTGAGACAAAGGGAATAAGGCACATCAATTCAGATATTTATTTAGCGCATGGACCTTTTATCTTGTAGGCCCAAATATTATTTGACCAAACCTCAGCAATATATTCCAGTAAAAAATATAAAGTTAACTCTTACCAAGCAAGTACCCTGAGCTTAAAATCTTCTATCTAGTAACTGATAGAAAATGAGGGTGTATCCATGCAAAGTCAATGCACTAGATGGAAGCCCATCACCACAACCACCCCTCGCTGGGAAAGGGACTGCAAAGATTCTTAACAGGCCACTGCCCCTGTACTCAGATAGGTGGTCAAGCCTCTATATCAGCCTCTGGTTAGGGGCTGCCAGACTGAAATTTAAGGTGCTGCTGGCTGCTAGAGAAAAAAGGTACTTGTCCCTTTACCATCCAGATACAGGGGATGTGTCTTCTACTATCTATTTTCTTCAGCAGCCTCCTGGTTGCTTCAAGGGAGTAGGTGTTGCTGTAAGGTCCCCCTCCCCTGAATATCCAATGCCTTCATTATAGCAGAACAAGCACCTGTCAAATGAAACATATGTAGGTCTCGGCAGTTTCACAGCTGCTCTGAGCTCTGAATAGGGTCAAGTAACTAGCCAGGCAATTTGGAAATTTTCTATATGTTGCTGCCTTGGAAGACGAGAAGAGGCAGCAGAGGCACTACAATGGTCTTCAGTATACTAAAGAAAATAGCACTATATTAGGTTATACTTAGTTCACATTTGTAAGGTTACCTTCACAATCAAAGTAGCTAGAAAAAGGGTTATTTTTTTAAAAAAAAAAGTTATGTAAAAATTAGTTGTTTGCGCCACACACACTCACGTGTTTGAGGCCAAGCCCTTCTAGGTAGTTAGAGGGCTCTCAAACTGTGGTGCATGAGCACGAAGACTTGTAACAGTTGTCCAGAAGCACACTGAGACACCAAAAGCATGCTAAATGTGAGTCAGTGCATCAACATGTCTACTTGGGCGGGGGGGGAGAGGGAATAGAAAAAAAGCAAACATTTAGGCCATGTTTATATTAACAAACTTACAGTGGCATAGCTGTAATGGATTCTTATTTTACCCATTACAGAAAACATCTGCAACAAGTACCTCTTATCAACAAACATATATAAATATTAGGTACCCCTTATCATCTAGTTTTATTTTTACCGTACTTTTGCTGTATAAGGGGTCTTCCATAGACATCTATTTTCCCATAGACTTGAGACCAGTCATAATAAAGTAAAGCCCAATATTCAGTCACATGAAATTTCTGAATATGGGTCACTCACAGGTTAAAAACCAACATTTTGGTCTTAGAGTTCAAACATACCCCTTGCTAATACCATAAAGACTTTGGAAGAACAATTAATATATGAATGAATTTAATATACAAAAATAAAGAGGACTAAAAGGGTTAATATTAAACTAACAATTGCAAAAACATTGAAAAAGCTGGGTTATTTGTTTTTTTTTTAAATAGACACTTATTTCCTTCATAAGAAGAAAATTACAATTGTTAACAGGCATGATTTTGGTGTTCTAGAACTCTTCCTAATAAGATGCTACCGTTTAATTTAATACTTAAAATCGTGATTTATTTATTTTTTAACAAGTTACAATTTAAGCCTGTTAGAATACTTCACAGTATTAATGTTGCCATTCTAAAAATACTCAACCATTGTCTATTAAAGCGACTTAGTAAATTTCTTCTCTGTACTTATTGCATAAAAGATAGCGTTCACTAAAACATAAGAAAGCCAATAGCTTGGTATTGTTAATAATTGTTTCAAGAGTTTATTTCTATTTCTTCTCCTCCTCCCTCAGCTCTGAGCATGTCACAACTTCCTCATCAAGTAATACCAGAATTTCCCACTCTACCACACTGTTTACTTCACTTTACCTTTATTTTTCTATCTGCTATCTCCACAACTTTGCATGGCAAAGAACATTTATCAGTTTTGTAGTCCTCCCTACACTTGGCATTTCCAACACTTCAGACTGGACAGCACAAAGGAGGAGAAGATCTAGAAGTGCACAATCAGCTGGCACAATCCCACAGGCCAGAAATTTGTCTTAGGGTATGGCTACACTGGCACTTTACAGCGCTGCAACTTTCACGCTCAGGGGTGTGAAAAAACACCCCCCTGAGCGCTGCAAGATACAGCACTGTAAAACCTCAGTGTAATCAGTGTGGCAGCCACTGGGAGAGCGGCTCCCAGCGCTGCACGCTACACCCGAGAGGATGTGGTTTACATGCAGCGCTGGGAGAGCTCTCTCCCAGCGCTGGCGCTCCGACCACACTCACACTTCAAAGCGCTGCCACAGCAGCACTCCCACAGCGCTGCCGCGGCAGAGCTTTGAAATTTCAAGTGTAGCCATACCCATAGTCACAGGTTTGACTGAGCCTTCAGGACTGGACACAGTCAAGGAGGATCAAAAAGACAAGCAACTGAAAGTAATACTGCCTAATTCAGACTTTTGCTGTTTGGTAAGCAACAGATATTAGCCTAGCCCAAATCAGCTAGGCACCTTCCCTTAGTTTTTGTTACTCCAAGAACTCTGTTTTAAAAAGTACCTGAACTTTCTTAAACCTTACTAAACCAAAACCTTTAGTCTAAATATTTTTACCACGTATACCTACATGAAGGCTTGAGTCATACATATTAGAGCCAAATACTTCTATATTTCTTATTATAAACAGACCATTATGTGATGTGTCTTAGCCTCTATATAGCTTAAAAAAGTGTTGTCATTAAGATGTACTATTAAGACCAAGTAGAATAACAAATGGAAGCTGTTTTGAGTTTTCACAATTATGGAAGACAACCCTGCCGATTGTCATGATCTCAGCTATTAGTATGTAGCAACAACCTAACAGTTATTATAATCCAACTTTAGGAATTTCACATTTTACAGCAAGTATTTAAAATATGTATTCTACCAGGTACTACACATTAGGATGATATACAAAAGTTCTCCAATCAAAAAAACCCCAAAAGACAGCACAAACTTGTACTTAGCTAAAAAGCTCCATTTAACTGTAGTTCATTTTGGAAAAAAGTAATTTTCAGCTTCATTGAGTTCCGCTTCATGCATTACATATTCATCCCTTGATGACTTGGAGTACTATATGTGTAACACACACAGTACTCAAGGTTGTCAGGTGATTAATCTTTGCATGCACTATATGCACTACAGAAAAATAAACTACAGTTAAGACAAGAAACCATTAAGAAGTTTTGTCCACACAGATCTCACACTAGATGTGTGTGCACCTCATGCATGTGATACCAGATGATTTTTAGCCAGCAGCAACCATTGGAGAGGACAAAGTGTGCAGTGGCCCAATTGCCTCCCAGTTCCTTCACAATGGTAAAGGACACCACATTAGTGTCTGGTGGCAGGCTGTGGGACCCATGTGGACAAAACCTCTCTAACCAATTACTTTATACTAAATCATCATTTTTTCTTTGAATACTTATGCACACGGATCCCACTTTAGGCAACAGGCAAGAAGTTATGTCTCCAATAGTAGGGTCAGAAGTCTAAATGATTAAGACTCCACTGCCAAATTGCGCATTAGATTTAGAAGCTGCCAAGAGAATAATAATGTAAAAACATATCTATCAAATTCCAAGTAGCAACTCTAGAGGTATCTAAAATAGCTAGAGGTATGTATCTCAGAAAGGCAGGAGGTGGCTGCCTTAAACTCTGGTAGAATGCCATCTGACACCAATTTTTAAGATCCTCTTTTGAAAGCTGGTTCCCTAAAATGTATCACCAAAAGATACCAACAGTATAGATATCCAGGATCGATCACTACTACTGACTTACACAGTAAGCGAGTCTTGACTGTGTCCACCAGGGTAAAATTCTCCCTGACCTACCTACTGCAGGCAACACAAGCACTCCATTTCAGGGTATCATAAGCCCCACTCTTCCCCAGGGTAGACTAGCAATTTACACTCCTCACTTTGTTATACTCGAGTGCCCCGTCCCTTGTCTTCTGGACACCCGCACTGTATTCTGATCCATAGACTACATGGATGCAGTACACCTGAGCTGAACGCTTTCCTTGGCACAAGGCACTTAGACATATTTATAAGAAGAACTGAAGTTTAACAAAGCTTGAGTTAAAGATTCAAATAAAAAGTTTAAGGATTTGTAAACTAAGATTGCAGGTAAAAGCATAACAATTTATACTCTGTACTTATTAACAAGTTATCTTCCTGTATAATAAGGTTTTTCTCACCCAGTCAGTTAGTTCATGTAGTGCTTGTCCAATCCAGAGAGCTGGGATCCACTTTTCATGATACTGATGTTGGTAGATCTCCTCCATAATTGAGAATATTTTGTGCTATTTTTCCTTCTATTATACAGCCCCAGACTTTTGTCTCATGTCATGATCAGTTGTTTCATTAACTTCAGCTTTGTCTTAATTTTTTTCTTAAGCAGAGACCACACATACCCTTCAATGAAGTATCAAGAAACTAATCAGATACAGATGTAGTATACCTGCCTGGCAATGTCATCTTGTCTGGTAATGCCTGTATCACAGGACTGGCAGAGAGTTTGTGTCTTATTGAGGTAATACAAGATAACTTTTGTCCAGCTTGTCCCCGTCCGTCCCGCCACGAATGCAAGTCGACGTCACACCATTCCGTTTTATTGCGAGCACATCCTTTCATTTCTTGTCATAGAATTTTGTCATGAGATTGGCCCAACACATTTTCTGTTTGCCCAGCGGTCACTTGTGGTCTCTGAGGATCTAGTCACTGATGCAGTTGTCCACCTATTGTCTTGCTTGCAAACTACATAACCCGCTCATCTCTGCTTTGCGATGTAAATCGCCTGCAGTACATCGGTCACCTCTCTATGCCTTCTGATCTCCTCAGTTAGTTTGTGATCATGGAGCGATATCTTACACATTCGCCTTGCCATTGCTTCCTGGATGACAGTGAATTTTTCTTCCTCCACTTTCATCATTGACCAACTTTACACCCTGTATATCATTGCTGGCAGAACAGTAGAGTTAAATAGTTTTCCTTCTTTTCATCTCCATTAAAGACTTCTTTATTTTGTTGAAACTTTCTCACTCCGCCTTTCTCCAGAGCATCCTTGTTTCTGACTCTGAGTCTTATCTCTATACCAGTACTTGAACCAGAACAAGGTTTGGAATATAATGACCTGTTGGTCAATCTTTCCCATGAAGCAAATAAATTATGAGTTTATCTGACTTTTGTAAAATTGGCCTCTTTCCAATACACTGCAGCTTATCTTTCTCCTTGTAGGATTGCACTGTGGGCAAAGAGGTATTTCCTGCAACGATGGCAGATGACCAGATCTGAGAAGCATGGTTTCCTCCACCAGGTCAAGGCTATCAGAAAAAACTTTGAACCTCTCCTTTGAGACTTTCGTAAAATTTCTGGCCGCTATGGTAACAGTGAGGGGAAAAAATCAAGGTGTGAACTTTCATTCTCATAGAACGGATAACCTCATTGGATTGTGCCTTTTAACTTCTACAAGTTGCCCCTTGGAGGGAAGACTACAGATTTCAGTATAAATTTGTATCCCTAAACATATCCTAAATCAATAGATGTATATTAGATCAGGTTACTATCAACTTCCTGATTTATGACAAACATAGTCCCGCTGATGTTTTTAAATGGGAATGTTCATTAAAGTTAAAGAAAGGGGTACACTTAATTCTAATCCTGAAAGACATCCTGACCAGAAAGAGAGCTAGAGGACACCACCACCACCTACACTAGCTCTGATGAAATCCCAAACACGACCTGGGATGTGACACTGTCTCACAGTCTCCTGCGTGTTCTTTTCCTTCCCCACCTTATTTCCTCTTTTTCTGTTCCCCTCCTTTTTCCTAAAGTCTAATAAGAATCTAACTTAGTCAGCCAAGACTATATTTTGCAACACTCCTGTAAACTCTGTGACCAAAAAGAGGCAGCTAAATCTAACACCTTGCACAGCCTGATGCTGTTATGAATTTGCCATGTGTTGTGCCTATGTTTCTCCAGCGACATGGTTTCAAGTGAGAGTCAACATCAGACAGAAGCTTCATTTTGTACATTCATGGTTCTTTTCTTTCCCCTTTTTGTGGGTGTTCATCTTGTTTTGTCTTCCAGGAAACAGATTTGGACTTGAAAAACAAATAGCTCCATCCAGTCTTAACTAATTTCTCTTGTCCAAAAGGATAGCTACTTTAAGATACAGAGAAACAGAGGAGTTTCCTTCTAAAGACTCTCTGCAGGTAGAGAAAGAACAAGGGATGTAGTTGAAGTGAAAGCCTCATTTAAAACTTTCCATTTCAAATTTTTTTTAAAAAATTTTTAAGATTTAAATATTAATCTCTATTGGTGCAGATGCAGTTCAGTTGGAAGGGTGAGGGGAAAGTTACATTTTAGTAATACAAAAACCAAGTAGTGTAGATGCAGTGCTCTTTATCAGTGTTACATCAACTTGAAAAATCTTTGATCATATGGTAGGTCATCTCACAGCAACTAATCAGGTGTGATAGAAAAATGAAGGCGGAATTCTTGAGAAAAGCGGTTACCTATATTTTCTTAACCGTTGTTGCTAGAGATATGTTGCTCATGTCCATTTCATTCTAGGTGTGTGCGTGCCCACTGTGCACAGTTGGAGATTTTCACCTTACCACTATCCGTAATGTCAGCTGTAGCGCCCCTTTAAGTGCCGTGCTCATGCATTGGTATATTAGGCACTGCTGACCCTCGCCCTCTCATTACCTTCTTGCCGACAACTCCGACAGGGGGATAGAGGGAGGTAATAGAAGGGATATAAGCAACACATCTTGAAGAACAACCGTTACAGAAACGTAGATAACAGTTTTTTTTTCTAATGCTTGCTCACGTCAATTCCATTCTAGGAGACTAACAAGCAGTATGCTCAGAGGTGGGTTCAGAGTTCACAGCCTAGCCGCTTGCAGTACTGCTCTACCGAAGCCAGCATCATTCCAGAACTGCTGGGTATGTGCATAATGGGATGTGAACATGTGGAGGGATGAGGAGGCAGCTGCCCCACAGATGTCATGGATAGGCACTCGGGCTAAGAAAGCTTTTGAGGAGGCCTGCACTCTGATTGAATTGGCGGTTACGTTCATCGGAGGTGCAATCTTTGCCAGATCACAGCAACAGCGAATGCAGGTAGTGATCCAAGAAGAAATCCTTTGAGCAGACACTGGATGACCTGTCATCGTGTCAGCCACCGCAATGAACAATTGTGTCGACTTGCAGAATGGCTTGGTCCTTTCAGTGTAAAAAGCTAGCACTCTCCTGACATCTAGGGAATGCAATCTACACTCCCCTTCCAACTTATGCAACTTTGCAAAGACAGGAAAGTACATGTCCTCACCCATATGAAACTGCAAGACCAACTTGGGCAGGAAAACCGGGTGCAGCCATAACGAGACCTTATCTTTGTACAAGACCGGATAGGGTGGCTCCGAGGTAAGCGCCCTTATCTCAGAGATCCGGCGGATGGATGTTATTGCAACTAGCAACATGACCTTCCAGGACAGGAGGAGGAGAGAGCAGGAAACCAGAGGCTTGAAGTGGGGGGGTTCTGTAAGCCATGACAGCACAAGATTCAGATTCCATGGGTGAATAGGGTCCCTAACATGAGGGTAGACACGCTCGAGGCCCTTGAGGACACTAGCAGTCATGTTCTGGGAGAAAACTGACCTACCCTTGAGTGGCAGACGGAAGACCGAAATAGCAGCCAAGTGGACCTTGATAGATGAAAGGGACAGGTCTTGGAGCTTGAGATACAGAAGGTAATCCAGGATCAACTGCAGCAAGGCCCGCTCAGGTCAAATAGCCTTATCTGAGGTCCAACAAGCAAACCGCTACCATTTGGCCAAGTACGTCACTCTGGTAGAGGGCTTTCTGCTGCACAACAGGACCTGCTGGACAGCAGCTGAGCACTCCTGCTCCTCTTAGCATTTAACCATGTAGTAGCCACGCAGTCAGGTGCAGCACCACCAGGTTCAGATGCAGAAGACTACCATGGTCTGGGGACAGTCTGAGCAGCAGCTGCAATGGAACAGCTACCGAGAGGTTCAGCAGTGTGCCAAACCAGTGCTGGTGCAGTCAAGCCAGCACTATGAGGACCACCTTCGTCCTGTCCTGCCTGATTTTCATGAGAACACTGTGACTCAGTGGCACTAAAAAGAAGGCAAATAACAGGTGCAGAAAAGCATCTGACAGGGAGCCTTTGTCCATCCCCTGAATCAAGCAGAAAACATGGCTCTTCCTGTTCTGCCTGGACGCAAACAGGTCTGTGACAGGTTAGAGCCCCCCGTCCGAGATGCCATCTGATGTGCTGAGGCCCCATTCAGCCCTCCGTCCCTGCCAGCCTGGGTTTCCCTTGCACTGGGTTGCTGTGCCAGGCTCTCAAGCCCCTTTCCAGCACACACCCAGGCAAGACCACACTCAGCAGACACAGACTGCAGTCACATCTGTGTGAGTAGATTCACCCAGCACTCACTGCACACCCACGATGGAGAGGTAAACCCCAGATAATATTGTTTTGCACTGTATAGAAAGATGTGCACAGCCCAAGCTCATAAAAATTCACCCTCTCCCTCAATGCAGAGAAAGATATGCACAAGTTCTTACCCCTACCTGCCCAAAGTATTAATTACACAACCTGGATTATGTTATAAACAAGAAATAAGTTTATTAACTATAAAAGGTGGATTTTAAGTGATTATAAGGGATAGCAAACAGAACACAGATTACCAAGCAAATAAAATAAAACATGCATACTAAGCTTAAGGTCTTAAAGAGACTGGTTTCAAGAAGTAATTTTTCACTCTAAATGTTGACTTAGGTGGAACACAGAGTTTCTCTATCTTAGAGTTCCAGTTATTTCTCTTTACAGATTAGACTCCTCTGTCCCATTCTGGACTCAGCCCTTGCCTTTCCCACTGCTCAGTTCTTCTGTCTCTTCAGGTACTTTCAGCAGTCTTTCTTCTTGGGCAGGAAGGCAACGGAGTAGAGTCCTGTTTGCCTTACTCCCCAACCTTAAATAAGATTTACATAAAGCAGGAATCTTGTGTTTCCCAGACTTGACCTTCCCCCTCCTTTTAGTGGAAAATTACTAGAAGTCCAAGAAGATGATTAGTACCAGGTGACATGACCACCTGACCTAGTAGTGTCACAGCTACATCCCAGGAAACCTCTCATGAAGGAGAGTGTGTGACCCCACACCAGCCCCAAAAGGGTTAACTGTGCTTTGCAAGCTGAGGAAGCCCCTCCCCTCAGACTCTGCTGGACATGCTCAGCCTATAAAAGGAAGTTGCCCAGCTAAGTCTAGGGACGCTGCTGAAGAGAGAGGATACAGCCTACAGCTGCAGGCCCTGACCCCAGGAGCAAAGCACAAAGAGGCCCAGACGGACTCCAGACTGCCTGATTAGCCCCAGGAAGAGACCTTGTCAGCAGGAGCGAGGCCATTGGAGGACCCCAGAGACTGGAGGGAAGCATGGAGCATCACCAAGGGAAAAAAGGGGAGGAAGCACCCCAGGGGAGTTAGAATCTTCTCCAGTGAGTGAAAGGGGAAACTTGCCAGCATGTTTCAAGAGGATCCCCGCTGAGTAGGTGGTGAGAACCGCCACTATCGCCAGGGCCCTGGGTTGGGATTCAGAGGAGCAGGGAGGGTCCTAGTTCCCTTCCCCTGGATGCCACCTCCCACCCCCAAGTAGCACCCCACCCCTCCAACAGGCCACACAATCCCACAGGGGTGAGCCATCCTATCGACTCTGGCCATTAGACCACGCTACCCTGAGTGAAAGGCCCACTTACTAACGCCCACGCCGCTTCCAGAAGCTCCCATTGGCCTGGAGCAGTGATCCATGGCCAGTGGGAGCAGCAATCGGCTGGACCTGCGGACGGGGCAGGTAAACACACCGGCCCGGCCCGGCAGGAGCTTTCCCTACACAAGCGGTGACCCCTGTTTGAGAAACCTGACTCAAATGGAAGAATAGTCTGCATCTCTTGGGACAGTCCAGAACACTGTAACCAGAAGCTACAGCTCATGAACACCACAGAGGTGACTACCCTTCCCACTGAGTCTGTAGTGTCACAGGCCATCTGGAGGGCGCCTCTTGCTACTACTTCGCTCTTTTCACCAAGGCAGCAAATTCCTAGGCTCAGTCCTGTGGGAGGCCCTCCTTGAACTTGCTGATGACAGGTTGAAGTTTTACCTGCCTACCAAAGCCTGATGGTTAGACACCTGAAATTTCAGGCTGGCTGTCAAATAAATTTTTCTGCCATGAAGTCTGGCCTCTTAGTGTCTATTTTTGATGTGCTGCTCGCCTGGCCCTTTCATTGGCAAAGAACATGACCAGGGATCCCACTTCAGGGTGAGCATCAGGTACTCAAATCTCTTTCCAGGGATATAGTACTTCTCTTCCACCCTCTTAGAGATAGGCAGAATGGAAGAGGGGGTCTTCCACACAGACTTGGCAATTTTAAGGACCCCTGGGTGCACAGGCAACGTGACCCATGCCAGGGTGAAGGAAGGTATGACATTCAAGAGGTTGGACTCCTCTGATAGCTCCTCAACCTCCAAGTTCAGGTTGGCAGCCACCCTTTTGAGCAGGGCCTAGTACTCCTTGAAGTCGTCCAGGGGGAGGCACTGCTCGTTTTTGAAGGGCCCACCACTACTTTGTCCAAAGACAACTGCACAGCAGGGAGAGGGGCGGCTTACCCTTGCTTGTCCAGGGATGGTTCCTTGGGCATCAGGACCTATTCTGTTGCTCTCATGTCACATTCGGCACCATGCTCCAACTCGGGTGCCAGTTGTGCCAGGGGCAGCTTGCCCACTGTGGCCTTGGAGGAACAGTGGGAGTACAGGATTGGCATCACAGCTACACCCTACGGGTTCAAATACTGCCACTGAGCAGACCATTGCCCATGCCTCCACACTGCTGCCACAGGAGCTCTGCCAGTCTTGATTCAAGTTTTATAGATGAGTGGCTGAACTCCCTTTCAGACCATTGCCCTTCCAGTGACGAGGGCTGAGCCATAGATGCCTGAGTCTGCTATGATGATGGGAAATGGACACTTGCAGTCCGATGATGCTCCGCTGCGTTAGGGAGTGGGTCCCATAACTGGCTTGCCCATAGAGGCCGGGGCCTTGGCCAGGTCCATCACCTGGCTTAGTGTCTGCAGTGCCTGTCGGCCTATTTGCTCTTTGGCCGCCAGGACCGCTTCAGGCCCTGCTTGTCCCAGGAATCAGAGGTGGGTCCTTGACTGGACTAGGGCTCCAACCACAGCAGTATCCCCAAGGAGCTCCAGAGCAGGCACATGGTCTGACAGGTCTTTTGCCCAAACCCCCCTTTTTCTGCAGTGCTGGTGAGCCCATCGACTTCGACAGCTTCTTAGGAACCGAGGTATGGGAATGGTGACAGATGGATTCCAGTGCCAGTGGTGCGCTGCACACCCGTGCTGAGGTGCCAGGCATGGAGTCTGAACAAGAAACTCTGAGGCAGGACCAAGCGCAGCCCCCCTGAGGAGGGCCCTCAAGCGGATATCCCACTTCTTCTGCATTTGAGGGCAAACTATTTGCAGATCCTGCACGTATCCTTTCTGTGAGACTCCCGAAAGCACTCTAAACAGCTCTCATGGGGGTCACTAATGGGCATTAGTTGGTTACACAATGAACATTGCTTAAAGCCTAGGGAACGGGGCTGGCTCCACTCCAAGGCAAAGTCCCAGCCAGGACTCTAACTTCTCAACTACTACTCTAACAGTTGACTTAAATGTCTAACTCAATAGCTATCAACTAACAACAAAGACAACAGAACCTTCTTGCAATGCAAAACAAGGCACTCCAACCAACACATGAGCCTGGCACTCAAGCTGGCATTACAGCCGACCCTACGGCTACCGCTATGGCAAAAGTCTTTGACAACTGTGCACGTGGGCTTGCACACACCTAGAATGGAATTGAAAGGAGCAAGCACTCGAAGAACAACTCTGGAGCATATGGTCAAGTGCAGCCATTTCCAGAATGTATATAATATCTTGCATCCTGAACCTTGCTTCCCTCATTAATAGAAGGAACTATCAATCCTCATTTGCTATCTTTTCAGGGACCACAAAAAACCCAGAGAAAAATCCCTGAATGATGTTCTGAGCAGCTTTAGTCTCAAGTTTATGAACTTTTTTTTAAAAAAAATACAAGTTTGCTGGCGCACACACACACAAAAAAAAGTCTCTTAAAATTCTGTAGAAGTACTCTTTTCATATGACATTTGTTAGAGTGGAAGCAATTTGAGATAGAAAGTATTTCGCTTCCCCACTAACCTGGCAAGTTTACACTATCTTGTGTCATATCTATATTGGCATCTGCTCTGTAAAGTTGCAAAAACATTTCCCCATCGTTATAGTTGGTGGACAAGTTGGCTGGAAAGACTGTTTGTTAACTGTATTGTGAGAAATTCTGAGAGCTTATCTGTAGTTCCTCACAAGGATGTTTTTCATTCCACAGAGAAGAAATTTGTTTAGTTCGGATGAATCTGAGTCTTCCAAGGGATGACCCAGATAACGTAATCCTATTGAAAGCATCTTGAAAGTAACCTCCTTATGCAATATTTATACCAACTGAAAAGGTTAAGTGCTGGTAATTGATCTGGACCAAAAAAGGCAGCTTTAGCCAATCACACAAGACACTCATTTGTAGCCAATTAGTGAGAGGTACTTTTGGAACTATAATGCAGCAGTAAAAATGAGCAAAAATCATTTAACAGATTCCTTTTTTATCTGAGGTTCCCTTCTGCGTAGAATTTAATGAACTAGCTTATACGTGAGCTTCTTCTCCTAAATGGAAATATTGAAGTTAAGATCCAAATTTTTGCTTCAAGAAGATTAAGGAATTGGGGAGAAACCCCCAGCTTTACTGACCTCAGAGAGGAAAGAACAGAAAGAGAATAAACATTTTCAAGGTCCCTACTGATTAGCATACAGCTGAAACAGTACCACTTCAGGATGCAGCAAAATTAGTGATTTTGAAAATCAATTGCCTCCACAGCTCCTAGCTACTGACCAGTATCAGACATCATGAAGCAACAAAGAAGTTCTCCTCCAAAGACTTAGACAGCTGGGAACATAACATTGTTCTGATATACACTGTGTGAGTAATAGGTACCTGCTACAGCGACTTCAAAAGTTAAGCCACACTTGAGACACATCTTCCTTATTACTAACCTTTTAAATAAAAAATTGCAACCATTTATTTGATCAACTTATAAAAACAGATTGGACTATGAACTGCTGGGCCACTCTACTTGGTTCTGTGGAGAACCACCAAGTTGAAGGATAGTCTAGGCTCCTCTAGCAAGCGCACTGGAAAGATTCAGTAATAGAAGATTTTCAGGCTGATATCCTGCCTGATTCCAGCAAACTTGATAGAATTACCAAAACTAGTGGGGTGGAAGTACTAAACTATTCTTATAGGCGAGGAACACAAATAAAGCATAGTAGAGCAACAAACTGGGCTAGGTCAAACTTAGGAAGCTGGTAGGCATAGCAGATTTAGCACATCTATAGGTTATCCTAGGAAGGATGGATTACATGTTATAGTTGCCAAAAATCCAATTTCATATTCCCAGCAGTGAGAGTAAATTTATAATTTTTAAGCTCTAAAAACAAGAGACACTTTACACCAGGAATTAATTCTGGAAAACTATGTCCTCTGTTATGTATGAGGTCAGACTAAAAGATCACATTGGTACCTTATGGCCTTAAAAACAAACAAAAACTAGCAGCTGCAGGCTGATCAGTACCTTAAATCACTTGTGTTCAGAGTTAGCCAACAGCACTGGATTGCTGTTTATGAGACGCTGTAGCAAGGTTGAGACTCACCAGCACAGCACCTCCTGCTGGTCGTCCAGAGAATTCTCTCTTTCCAGCCTGGAGTGCCCTCTGAGGCCAGTGGCTCACTTGCCGCTGGCCCCATGTCTTTCCCAGACCCCGGTGCCCTTTGCCCAAGGGTTCCATCCACCACAGTACCCTCTCGCTCTGGGTCTCCCCTCCCAGAGGAACCTCCAACCCCCTATCCCCACCTTGCCTCACTGGCTACTGCCAGTCTCCATTTAGCCCCCACTCACTGGGGCAGATGGCAGTCTGTAAACCACTCATCATCGGCAAGGGGGGTTGGACCAGCTGCCTTTGCCTATTCCTAGGCTGTCTGTTAGGGGGCTTATTCCTTCACTCTCTCACTCCCATGGTCCTTCTCGCAGGAACAGAGAGCAACAATACCCGAGTCCAAAGGCGCAAACAATTCGATGTTTATTGGGGTAAACTTTCAGCAAGCACGATTTCAGTTTCCTTCCTTAGTGTCCCCCTTGCCAGCTCTGACACCACAGAGTCTTGCCTGTGTCCCTGTTCCCGTTCCCATCTTTCCCTTTAGCAAGACATGATTTTAATTCCCCCATCCCCAGTCCCTGTTCCCATTCCCCCCCCCTTACTTCTTGATTGACTGAAGACTATATAGTAAAACCTGAGTTTTGCTTAGCTATTCCTTAACCAATTATTTTACTGAAATTTAACTAACCAATTTTAACATATTGGAATATAGTTGGTTAAATAACCATGTTACATCACCTTCATTGGTTTACACCAAACAAAATTAATTATACAGCAGACAGAAACAATTACAGAACCAGACAGAGACCATACAAGTAAATATACAAAACAATACAGAAGTGAGAATTTCACAACTACATCTATACAGACATAGGGTTTTCCAGCTGTGTCTATTGATAAGTGAGTTCTTGCCAGACAGGATGCTTTCAAACTAAGTTTCCTTTTACATCTTCTAGGCTCTACCCTTTCTCTGGAGGTAAGAGGAATATTAGGACAGGATTGTATTCTTAATAGCCCAATAGCACCGTATTTCAATGTGACTAGTTTGGAATGTGAGGATCTGACCATACACTTCCCAGCTTAGGGCTGCCTAACTACATCTTAGCTGAGGGCCATAGCCTGTCACAGTAAGAGAAGGCCATTTCACAGACAGTGATTTTGATTCTCTTTTATACCTCTGTAACTAGCTAAGTGATAACATTACACCTACATTCTTAAAGTATAGGCCTTTGCAGACAGGCCTGAATATATCCTAACACTGCCCCTCTGCAGCCATAGTACCCTTTTCTGGGCCCTTAACTCAGCCTGCAGCCTGGGGCTTTGCTAGGTTGGAGCTCCCCAGCTCCCTCTGTCCTTGAGCTCCTGGCTCATAGCCCTTTTACAGGGCCAGCTGTGGCCTGATTGGGGCATAGCCTCAGCTGTGGCCGCTTCCCCAGTCAGTCTCTCACCAGCCACAGCCCTCTTCAGGTCTCCTTTTAACCCCTCCAGCCAGGAGCGCGGTGACCACCCCACTACAGAAGCAAATCATCACTGGACACTAGGCAACAGGTCACTTAGTTTCCGTCGATGAACACAAATATTTAAGCAAGCACATGCTCACTAGTATATTAACTTGAGTCCCTGACCCAAGGAGCTTACAAGTCACATACAGAATAATTCTAGACAAAATGCATAAGGTGCAAAAAATGTTGACTGATTTCCAGGTTTGAGGCTGGAAAGCAGTTTTCCACCAGTCCATTTGTCTGTCAGTCAGTCTGGTGGTTTGAAGGACCGTGTGCTATGGCTGGCAGTTGGAGGCCGCGAGCTTCAAAGGAAGGTTTGAAAGCTCGAAGCCTCTGGTAATTGGCTGAGCCTTCATCAGTGGGCAGGGCAATAACTCAGCCCAGGGCTTTATAAAGCCACGCACAAGCAGCCAGGGAGCTTGCGACCAGGGGCTGCTAACAGGGAGTTTTGGAAGGGAGTTTGGAAGGGGAATGGAAAGGGTGGGGGGGGTCCCTTGTCGATCCTACCTATTCCCCTGTAGTCCCCTTAAAACCTATAATCCAAACCTTATTCCAAAACCCCTTTCTTTAAAGCATCCCTTTCATTAACTAGGAGACAATGCAGGCAGAAGCCCAGCAGCACAGTGGGGGCTATCCAGTTTATTGCACTGAGTGTAGCATGTATGATTACCTGCCTTGTGGGCAGGTGGCATATGTGTGCAGTCAGTGCAAGGAGCTCCTGGCCCTCAGAGACCATGTACGGACTTTGAAGGCCAGGGTGGCGGAACTGGAGGAGCTAAGAGAGGCATGTTGATGAGGCTCTCCCTGTCCACCTAGAAGATCCCTTTTTTAAAAAAAATTGGCTTTTTTCAGGACAGTCTCTCCTACCCTTTCCCTGTGTCACTGGTACCGTAACATGTTTGTCCACCAAACCCACGGGCTCCTTCCCCAAGCTACTACCAACCATAAGCTTCGGGATCTGTCTGGATGCCTCGAATGAGTATCCGCACTCAACCTTCGCACCCGGGCATAGGGGCAAGTACCCATGCGTTCAAGGACATATCTCCCGGTCATCACCAACCCGCATCATGTTCTAATGATCAAATCTCCAACTAACACCTACTTTTGCCTGTAGCAATGAGTTCCTTCTCCCGGATGAGTAAACCTCCAGTGCGAGAGGCAACCCAGCCATCATCTGGAGGGGGTCCACAACTATGGCAAGGTTTCCCCTGCTTCCATGACTGCTCTGCTTCCCTAGGGCCGCTTCCTCCTCACAGACAGGAGAGGTTGATCTCAGTGGAGGTGGCTGTCTTGACTTATTCTACAGTTGTTCCTGCGGGGGGAATATG
>NC_133769.1:303731317-303758423 GCF_003597395.2 Chelonoidis abingdonii | reverse complement strand
CACTTGATCATTGCCTGTTAGCTTCACTCCCCCTGGGGCACCTGGCATTGGCCACTGTCAGTAGACAGATACTGGGCTAGATGGACCTTTGGTCTCAGCCGGTAGGGCCGTTCTTATGTTCTTACATTCAGGTCAAATTGGCAGGAACCTTGAGATTTTTTGCCTTCCTTTGCAGTATGGAGTGTGAATTCCCTAGTGGGATAATTTGGTCATAACTCACTTAATTTCCTGCCATTACTAGGGTCTCCAGCAGTGATGGTACCTTGATCTCTCATGTTCTCTGCCGGGCCACACAACAGTTTAGTCTCCTCAGGAAAGAAATGCTTTAGTCTAGTCAAAGTTATTGGGTTTAGTGAGGTATCTAGGTTAAATTTAATGGCTTGTGATATTCTGGAGATCAGACTAGATGACAGTTCACTTCTGGCCTTGAATTCTTGTTTTCCTTCATGACAGAAGATGATGCTGACAATGGTATTATATCTTAAACTATATGAAACTAAGGCCTGGCCTACACTACAGACGTATGTTGCATTAAATTGACCTAATTACATATGCATCTACTCTACCAGGTCCCGTCCACCAACGTAAGTGGCCTGTAAAGTCGACTCTGTACTCCACCTCCACAAGAGGCATAGAGCTTAATTCGACATCCATGGGTCGACATGGGGATAGTGTAAATGCAGCATTGTGTAATTTGAATTACTTGGCCTCCAGGAGGTGTCCCACAATGCTCTGCTGTAACCACTCTGACAAGCGCTTTCAACTCCATTGCACAGCAGCCACACGCACAGGAAATAGCCCATCCCCTGGTAAAGCCCCAGAAACTTTTGGAGTTTCATTTCCAGTTTGATCAGCATGGGAAGCTCATTAGCACAGCAGAACACGGAGACTCAATGCCCAAATGCACTTCAGCATGGAGTGTACAGGAGACGGTAGATCTTATGGCTGTGTGGGAAGAAGAGTTTGCGCAGACACAGCTGCACTGCAGCAGAAGAAATGCTGACATCTATGCAAAGATTGCACAGGGCCTGGGGAAAGGAGCTACCCCGGGACAGGCAGCAGTGCCATGTGAAAATATAAACTTTGGCAAGCGTACCAAAAGACAACGGAGGCAAACGGTTGTTCTGGTTCTGCCCCAGAGACATACCACTTTTACAATGAACTGCATGCAATTCTCAGCAGCGACTTCACCACCACCCCAAAACACAGTGTGGATATCTCCCATGAGTGAATTCAAAGCCACTTCAGACAGCAAAGAGGACACTGTGGATGAGGAAAAGGAGGAGGAGGAGGAGAATAGGTGACAGAAGAGAGGTGGATCCATTCTCTCCGATAGCCAAGACCTGTTCTTAACCCTGGAGCCCATCCCTTCACAGGACCAAGTGGTGGCCCCGGGTGATGCTGAGGAAGGCACCTCTGGTGAGTATACATTTCCAATCAAACGGTAGTGGGTACATTCCATTATGTTATAGATTTAATCAGAAAAAAAGAATGATGGGCACTGGGTATCTGCTTGCCAGTGGATGCTCCACCTACGCTGTGGGTGCGCCCCAAGAAGACTGCTTATGTGCATAGGGATTACATAGGAATCCTCCATTGAGATCGCTAGGAAACTTTCATACAGGTACTCTGCAATCCTCTGCACAAGGTTTCTGGGGAGGGCTGCCTTATTTCTTCCACAATAGGAGGACACTTTCCCACACCACTCCATTATTAATTCTGCTGGTATCATTGCAATACAAAGCATAACAGTGCAAGGATCAGGTCTGTACGCAAACGCTTGCAGCATCTCCTCCCTTACCTCCCCTGTTATCCTCAGGAGACCAATATCGCATAGGGTCACCTAAGGGAAACGGGGGAAGTTTTTCAGTGCAAGTACATGAATCACAAAAGAGAACAAATAATCCACACACACCCCCCATCCCTTTGGTGAAATCCGGGTCCCACAAGCACACTTTCCCTAACGTGGCATGGCTGTTGTTGACAGGGACCACGGTGTATTACAAGCAGCATTAAGAAAAGGCAGGGAGAGCTTCCTGTGTCTATTCTCCCCTCCGCACCCTCCCGCCAGGCCACTTGATTTAAAAAAAAAGTGGGAGGCTTAACACTGGTGCCTCTCATCAAGTACTGTCCATGTTGCTAGGGGGAAGGGGTTATTGCTCAACTGCCCAGCTGTGCTCCTGACAAGGGTTTTACAGAAGTAGCAGCACAAGACCTGTTGCCCATGCCTTATAGCCATACTCACCATGGCTGGAGCAGCAAACCAACTCATGCAATAACTAGGGATTCTGAGTACACTGTCGCTTGCAGTGAAGTATATTAAGGATTGGGTTTTTTGTTTTGTTTTTTTAAATCACCCTTGCACCAAAAACAATATATGCACTGACAATGGTTACCTTGTGCTTTGTATGCCTTACAGCTGAAAACTTGTCCTTTGGTTAATCCTCCACACTGGGAGAGAGGTTTTCCCAGATTAAAAAGCAGAAAAAGAGGACTTGGGATGACATTTTCACCGAGATAATCAACACTTCTGGGACAGCCAAGGCTGAGCTCAGAACGTGGAGAATTTCTCTCCCCAAGAAACTAAACATAGACAGCAGGAGTGCATCCCAGGAGCAGGAGTGTGCCATGCAAGATGAGATGCTGCGGATTATGAAGGGCCAATAAGACACGTTGGAGTGTCTGGCTGAGCTTCAAGAAAGGCAACACAATGCTAGACTCCTTGCAGCCAAGAAAACAGATCAAGAAAAACATGTTCTTAATTTATTCAATACATAGTTGGTTGGTTCATTTTACAGAGGAAAAAAAGGTAATGGGGAGATTGGTTTGGGAAGGAACAATGCAGATAAGCTTCACACATTACTGTGGCTCATTGCTGAAATGGGTTTTCAAAGCCTCACAGACACACAGAGCCAGTCTCTTATTACCCTGGTATCTGGCTGCTCAAAATCATCTGCCAAGCAATTGGCCTCAATTCCCCACCCCATGGAAAAAACTTTTCTCCCTTAGTTTCACAGATATTATGCAGCACACAGCAGGCGGCAATAACCATGTGAATACTGATTTCTCTGAGGTCTAACCTACTAAGCAAACAACACCAGCAACCTTTTAAAGGTCCAAAGTCACGTTCCACCACCATTCTGCACTTGCTCCTCCTATTGTTGAGCTACTCCTTACTGCTGTCCAGTCACCCACTGTATGGCTTCATAAGCCATGGGAACAAAGGATAGGCTGGGTCTCCCAGGATCACAATTGGCATTTCAACATCGTCAATAGTTATTTTGAGGTCTGAAAAGAAATTCCTGCTTGCAGCTTTCTGAACAGACTTGAGTTCCTGAAGATGCACGTGTCACATCTTTCCTGACCATCCAACACTGATATCAGTGAAACACCCCCTGTGATCCACAGTTCTTGCAACACCATTGAAAAGTATCCCTTTCAGCTTATGTACTCTATGGCAAGGTGGTCTGGTGCCAAAATAGGGATGTGTGTGCCATCTATCACCTCACTACAGTCAGGGAACCCCATCACAGCAAAAATCATTACTGTGTGCTGCCCATTGCCCAGAATCACTACTCTTCTTAGCAGAAGTCAATTAATGGCCCTGCAAACTTGGACCACAACAACTTCCACAGTGGATTTACCAACTCCAGATTTACTCGTCAGAGGGGAATCACAGTCTGGCATTGCCTCCACTCGCTTCTCCACTGTCAAAGCAGCTCTCGTTTCAGTACTTGTGCACTTCAGGGCTGGGGAAAGCTCTGCACAAAAAGTTCCTGGACAGCGTCTTCTACATCTGAAAAGCTCCGCAGCCACTGCTTGCCATCTCATAGCTGCACAACCATGCGATCTTAGTCAGTCAGTGCTTGTTTTCCTGGATCAGAAACGGCACTCAACCATGTTCACCTGATGTGCAACTGCCACCAGCAATTGCAAACTATTTCGCTCTATGGCGTGCAGAAAGGCTGCTTGTGACACATTGCCATGTTCCGCATGGCAGCTCCTGTCTCAGCTTCAGAAATACTGCAGGTTAAGGTCTGAGGTGTTTGTAATGCTAACAAAAGTGCACAGCTGAGCAGGGTCCGTGTTGCTCAAGCTATGGTGTATGTGCAGCTAAGCCAGGCTTTCAAAAAAAGGGTGCAAAAAACCTTATTTAGTTTGCCGTAGAGATCAGGGAAGGGAGGGAGGAAAGGGCATCATGGGAGACCAAATTCATGTTCGCATTACCTCCCACGACAATGTTTTGGTCCCATGAGGCACTGCAAACCCTACTCAAAATCCCATTAGGCTAGTTGAACTGTGGGATAGCTATGCACAGTGCACTGCTCTGTGCATTGTTGCAAGCGCTGCTAGTGAGGACATACTTCACCAAGACAATAAATGTGTTGTGCATAGGCAAGATTGACTCAATTCGAAGGCTTGATGTCAACTTACACAAGATAGATTTCACTTTCTAGTGCAGACATGATCCAAGATGTGTAAACTTACTGTTCTCATTTTTTAAATAAGACGACTGTTCTAACTATGAAGAGATGATGCTGATGTTCATCAGTTTGAGAATGAAATGCAGTATCTTGAGTGACAGAAGACTTGCTACCTCATAACTATGAAAAGTCTTCATCAAGTATTTTATGTTAAAAGTCTATTTAGACACACAAACCAACAAGTTTAAGTGACAACGGCTAAGCTAGTCTCAGAACATGAATTATATACTGTTATGAATGAGGTGGGAAAGGGTTTTCACCACACATTTGCCCTGAAAGAGTTAATGAAAACAGAGAAGGGAGCTAATTAACCCAGCGGGCCATAGGTGAGAAGTATCAGGTGACTAAGTAATCCCCTGACAGGACTCAGGGAAGGCCTAAGGTCTAAGAGGGAACAGACCTTGACTGCTGGCTAGACACCTTGAGTAGAGGGCAGGCCTGGGTTCCCCAGCCAGCCACTGAGGGACTATGAGACAATGAATAGGAAGGCTGTCTATGGAAAAGACTTTCCAACCCCTTGGTGAAACCATTTGGCGACCTGGCTGGAGGCAGAGTCATGAAGAGGCAGCAGCAGGTTGCTGAGCAAGAGAGGTTCTGCAGACCTACATAGAGAGGTGGAAGGATGACATGCAAGTGCGGGAATGGGTGTTAACCTTGCAAGCTATTCCCCAGAACTAGGAGACGACACCATATTAGCGGTTAGTGGAGCACTCCATCACAGTGAGTTTTAGAAAAATGTACAAGCTAGTATTAAACACTATTTTAGCAAGCCATGCAGCCCTAACAGGTTAACCCAATTTTTGCACGCCTTAAACGTGATTACTACATTCATTATGTGGTTTGCCTCAGACAGTTATACTAGTTGCCCTATGACAAAGCAGCAATTGGTACAGAGTATAGCAATTTAAAACCAACGACCAGTGCTGACATTTTTACTGGGTGCATCTAGACCAGGGGTAGGCAACCTATGGCACACGTGCCAAAGGAGGCATGCAAGCTGATTTTCAGTGGCACTCACACTGCCCGGGTCCTGGCCACTGATGCAGGGGGTTCTGCGTTTCAATTTTAAATGAAGCTTCTTAAACATTTTTAAAACCTTATTTACTTTACATACAATAGTTTAGTTATATAATACAGACTTCTAGAAAGAGTCCTTCTAAAAACGTTAAAATGTATTAGTGGCATGCGAAACCTTAAATCTGAGTGAATAAATGAAGACTCAGCATACCACTCCTGAAAGGTTGCCGACCCCTGATCTAGACATATCTTAGATGAGAAACCATTTTTTCCAGTTTAGCCAGATTTTATCAGTTATATTTTAGCTGTTTTTAATGGAGACACTGTGAAGATACACTAATGTTAAAGTTGTGGAAGATATTGGGTTAGTCACTGAGCACAGCAGAAGCAAAACTTTAAGTAGTCTTACCATATCATCTGTCAGTGTCTTGATATTTAAATGCTGTAAATTAAGGAAAAAACAAACAAACAGTCATTGTCACTAACTTACTTGTAACAGCTGTTTTACTTTAGGCGGATTTAAAAAAAAAAAAAGCCATTACAAAAACAGCAAAAGTTCAATGTGATTATTAAAATAGCTTTAAGTTTTCAAACTAATTTGAAATTAGTACCTCACAAGGAATTGCCTTAGAAAGCTAGTATTACTTCTATGGGTTTGTGGGGTATTTTGGGGGTGGGAGGGTTCTTGGTGCTACTGCTTACTTACAATTGACAGCAAATCATTTGAGACACACAACCATTTACATTTTCCAATCTCTAACAAAATTGTATAGTTACTGGACTGTTACTTGACTGAATAGAAAATAAGGCAATACCATGCAAGTACTGCCTAAAACAATTCAAATCTTACCTGTTCACCTGTGATATATGTGAACTCTAGAACACCTCCCAGTAAATCAGGCAGGGGGGTAACCAATACAAAAGTGTCTTTAGATTCTAAACTAGGGCTGTCAATTAATCGCAGCAAAGGCATGCAATTAACCCAAAACAAACTAACTAGATTAAAAAAAGTCAATTCCTCACAGCTTAAAATTGCACTGTCAAACTATTATAAATATTTTTGGCCGTTATTCTACATTTTCCAGTATGTTGATTTCAATTACAACACAGTGCTCACTTGTATTATTTAAATACAAATATTTGCACGGTAAGAAAGAAACAGAAGAAATTGTATTTTTCAATTCACTTCATACAAGTCGACTCAGTCCTACTTTTTTTTCTAGCCAATCACTAAGAGAAACAAGTTTGTTTATATTTACGGGAAATAATGCTGCCCAGCTCTTATTTATAATGTCACCTGAAAGCAAAAACAGGCATTCGCATGGCACTGTCGTAACCATTGTTGCAAGGTATTTACGAGTCAGATATGCTAACCATTCAGATGCCTCTTCATGCTTTGACTTGAAGTCCCTCAAGTTTTACACAATAAAGAGATTGCACTACAGTACTTCTTTAAGGTCAATTGAAAAATACTATTTATTTTGTTTATCTTTTACAGTGAAAATATTTATCAAAGTGAGCACTGTATACTTTGTATTATAACTGAAATCAATATATTTGAAAATGCAGGAAACATTCCAAAATATTTATAATTTAAACTGGTATTCTATTAAGTGCAATTAAAACTGTAATTGTCACTTTTTTTAGTCTCACGATTGTGATTTTTTTAAAATCATTTGACAGCCCTATTCTAAACCCTTCTGTGCATACCATAGTTGAGAAATTCTCAAGTTGAAAGGAAAGTTGTTAGCTGCTCCATATATTACCTCTACTTGCTGACATCTCTTGTCCTTTAGGGTAGTTTGGGAGGGTGCCTGTACTGGTGTTTTCCCCAAGATGTGACAACATTTATCAGCTAAGAAAATAAAATGCTACCCCATAATACAGCTGCCACCAGACATACAAGAGATCTACCAAGTAATGACCTAAATGCAGGGGTATAAGAGAAGGAATATTTATAGGAAAAATATTAAGTGTTCAACATTGTCCTTACTCTGCCTTCACTGAAATCAACACAAGTTCTATCATGGGACTTCAGTGGGACAAAAGTTAGGTCAATGCTCAACATTTATGAAAATCTCTACATCAACTTACAGTGAGATGATAGCAAATACTGAGGATGAAATGAGGACAACTGGGTACAATGAGAAAACTGTCTTATTATGACCTTTTATCCAAGTCCCTCAAAGTCAGTCTTCACAGTCCGTGTTCCTCGTCTCCACGACAACTACAGGCAGAGTCTTTGTTCAGAGCCTGGGCTTATGATCACCTTTTAAGAAAAACTCTTCAAAACAACAGCATTCAAAACTAAAAATACTGTCACCCTGGAGAAGTTCTCCCTGAGAAGTGGTCCTAAGCCCAGGCTCAGAACAAATATCTGGTCTGCCTCCAGTTGCTATGGAGACAGGGGCCTCCATTGTGAAGACTTTGACATGGAGGGTCTTAAACAAAAAGGTCACAGTAAGACAGAATTTTCCCCCTCTCATGCTATTCCATGTCAGACGTGTCACTATGATTTCTACATTACACTAATAATCTTTAGTGAAGGAGGGGGGATTAAAATTTATCCATCAAGAATTCAAAAGAAACGTACAGGTTATAGGACACCACTCCACAACATCTTTCTACCAAAGCAATAATTACTTCAGCAGGGATGACTATGTCAACTCTATAGTGTCTGAGAAAGTAGCGGAGTTCAAACAGTGACCAGAACAATCACGGTGGGGCATTGTGGTACACTTCCTGGAGAACACTAAGGTCAACATAGGTAACGCACTGTCTACACCGACACTTTATCACCCTAACTTCATGGACCTAAGCACTACGCCTCTTGTGGAGGTGGAGTTATGTCGGCGTACTGGGTGAGTTACATTGGCAAGAGCAACATTTTCATATAGATCAGGTGTGCCCAAACTGCGGCTCGCAAGCTACACGAGGTTCTTTTACAGTTAAATTGTGGCTCGCCGGGCCCCTCATGCCCTCTCATTCTCCATCTACCAGACTGGGGCAGGCGGGGAGAGATCAGGGCTTTTGCCCTGGAGGTGGGGCGATGGGGCTAGGGTCCTGCTCAGTGCCAAGGGGGTCCAGGGATTTCACCCCCACTCTTGCTAAAGCCCCAAGCACCAGCAAGCGCCTCCCCTGGGGCTGAAGCCTCAAGCCCCGCCACAGGGCAGAAAACATGGGCAGATGTGCCTGGCTCTCAAGCTTCTGATCATCATCATCATATGCACCTGGGAGGATCAGTAAGTTTGGCCACCCCAATATAGATGCTTAGTGTAAGGTCGACATAAACTGCCTTGTGTCGACTTAACTCTGTAGTGTAGACTACGCTTTACTCCAAAAGACTTACAACACGACTCAAGCAACTGCTTAGGGCCATGCTAAGAGCCTGAGTCTCATCATCATCTGGGGAGAAGCAACTAAAAGAATTTTTTTGTGGCCATCGCTAAGCAGATGACCACAAGGGGCCACAACCAGGACACTGAACAATTCAGGATAACAAGCAACAGCTCAGGAGGAGCTAGACTCAAACCAGGGATGGCAGGAAGAAGTCCAGCAGTGGAAATGTCACCTATTCATTTTCTGAGGAACTGGATAGGATTTTGATCAGTTAGACTACAAATCAATGCAGGAAGGTTGTGGATCCCACTGTCCACTCTATTCTCACCCCCAAAGAATGACCAGCAAAACTCAGAGGATGTGCACAAGGAGGCACGTGGAGAACTGTCCCTGGAAAACCAGCATCTGGTCATGATCCCAGATCCTGGCACTGGCCAGGTACACTAACTCTTCACTTAATGGTTGTAGTTATGCTCCTGAAAAATGTGACTTTAAGCGAAACGAATCCAATTTCCCCATAAGAATTAACGTAAATGGGGGGGGTTAGGTTCCAGGGAAAAATTTTTCACCAGACACAAGACATTTTATATTACACACACACACACACACAAACACACCCCCCCAAGCTTCACAAGCATCATCGCTGTGTACCAGTATTAAGTTTTAAACAAACAATTTAATCCTGGTACACAGCGATGATGACTGTGAAGCTTGGATGAGGTGATGAAGTCAGAAGGTGGGATATTTCCCAGGGGATGCCTTATTGCTAAATGATGAACTAGCAATTGGCTGAGCCCCCAAGGGTTAACACGTTGTTAATGTGGCCTCATACTCTACAAGGCAGCACGAATGGAAGGAGGGGAGACAGCATGGCAGACAGAGATGTACACTGTGAGAGAGAGAGAGAGAGAGAGAGAGAGATGTGCATTGCCCCTTTAAGTACGCTGACCCCACTCTAAGTATACTGCCTTTCTAAATAGATCAGCAAGTTGAGGCAGCAGCTCCTGCCAGCAAACTCCCTCCATCCTCAGCCCTGTCTTGTGCACCCCCCCCCCGGTCTTTGGAAATGGGGTAAGCGGGGTGCAAGAGCAGGGGGACACTCTGACACTAGCCCTGCTCTCCCCTCTCCCCTTGCACAGCAAGCAGGAAGCTCTAGAGAGCAGCACATGGCAGTGGGGGGAGAGGAACAACTGAACTGCCCACAATTGATAGCCTGCTGGGCAGCTGCCGCACAGGGAACTTAGGGGAACAGGGAGCTGATAAGGGGGCTTCCGGTCCACGCTGGTTCCAAGCCTCCATCAGCTAGCTCCAACGGGCTGCTCTTCCTGCAAGCAGTGGACAAAGCTGGTGGCTGCCAAACAACATTATAAGGGAGCATTGCGCAACTTTAAATGAGCATGTTCTCCAATTGATCAGCAACAAGAACAACAACTTTAAGTGAGGAGTTACTCTATAAGAATAGCCCAATTCCTGCTGTGCAGAAACCCATACTGATCTCCAGACATACACTCAGGCTAGGATAGAGGAGGCAGATCCTCTTGAAGGAGCCTTGGCATGAAAGTCTCTTTCTTTACAATTGATCATCATTATTGTGCTATATTGCCACATTAGCTTGTGTTCCGGTTGCCCATTGGCTGCAGACATTTTAGACAGATATGAGCTTTAGTCTCCAGCCTCTGCAGTCTGTAGCAGCTGTCCCAGCCAGGCTAATGCCCTGGCTATTAACTGTTTTCACGTCCATACCACAGACGGCATATGCCCACCCATCTATTTCTTTTCCTTCCCCACATCTGTCCTGCCTAGCCAACACACCGCCACCCCAAGCTCCATTTGACAGCTCACAATGGCAGCCATCAGCATGGTGCAGCCTGCACTCCAGCCACGGTCTGGTGGCATATTCCAATAACGAAAACATTAATTTATGCAAAATTTAGTCTGAGACGTGGTCACAAGAAAAGAAGTTTGGTTAGCATTCTTGGTTTACATGAGGTACACATTAACATTGTATACCTGTAAGGGTACAAGGACCACAACTCCTTGCTTATTAATAAATGCCCTTCAACACACATTCTTACAGAAAAAGAGCTTTGCCTTAGTGAAAGCAAATCTCTTAATGGCTTTTCTTAGGCTTACATAGAGATCAACTGGGAGCTATGTGCTTCAGACAATGGTTACAGAACCCTATATATATTTTTTGTTACAAACTTTCACCGTGGGACAAAGCAGAGTCTAAGCTACGACTGACAAATTGCTCAATTTTTGTCTGGACTGTATGGGAGCTAACTACAAGGTCATTCTCCCCAGTGTAAGTCGCAATTCCCTGGCACTCCTGCGGTAGGATCATCTTAGTGACTAACTTCACAAGTTATCTTGCTCATCCGCCCTTTGCCTTTTTGAATAACACCATTCTCTCCCTTCAACTCTACCCACCTCAGGGTAATGTAATCAAGTCAGGACAGCCCAAAGGGGATGTAGAAGGCATTACTATACAGCTAACACACCAGATGCCCACGTGCTAATCTCTGACATAGTATTAGCAAATCTGCAAACCCAAACTGAAAACAGAATTCCCACCTCTCCCAGTCTCTATGGCACAATGCCAAATCCTAGCAGCGTATCCTACAAGACAAAAATCCCAATACAGCCTCCTTATGCACATACCACTTACCATCGCTGAGATTCCCCCAAAACTGAGAAGAATCTCAGGAGGGGAAATCAGAAATGCATATTAAAAAATGTTGTCAGTCTCTTTTGGAACACAAAACGTGATTACTTGTGTTTTTCTCCTACGTCCAAAGCCGAGGCACCCACAGCAGCCAGATCATCAAGAACAAGGCCTATATCAACGGCTGGGCAGAGGGCGAGAACAGAAAACTCAGAATGTTATGTTAAGGTACCTCACTGCAAAGTCAAACAAACAAAAATAAAAACAGGCAGGAAAATGGAGGCTGTACTTGGCGGGGGCAGAGGGGGACGAAGGGAGGAGAGCTCTCCAGGGAGATTGTTGAAGTGACCAAAGAGTGTCACAATGGCCAAGGACAAGTGTTACCATAACAAGAAAAACTACTGAAAGAAAGGGTCACGTAGAGGCAAATCCTGGAAGCAGGATGGACCCAGAATGCTCTGCTACATTACATGCTACTGTTTAGGGAACAGACAATGCAGGGTTGTAAACTAAGACCCAGCCATGTTCTGCAACCTCTGGATAATACAGTATACTGGGAAAACCAGAAACTCCTCCCTGCTGTACTGCAACAACATTGTTCCCAGAATTCATTCCCTTCACAGACCCAAACTCAGGGCAGTGAGAATAGCTGCACCTGGAAGCCCAGCTCTTTTGAGCCATCTAATGCCCCTAAACTTGGAACTTTTCCTGTTTGAAGTCTTCTAATGTTGAGGGGCAGAGGGAGAGAGGCAAGGCACCTACACTTGCTTGTTACTTGAACTCTCCCCTCGCTGTGGCATTTTGAACATTTCATTATTGTTCTAATTAAAGTTCTCTTTGCTATATTACATTCTTTAAAAATAAAAAATTCATCTTCAATCATTTTAAGTCAATGCATTTTGCAGATGTAGTAAGATGAGGTCCTGAAACCAACTCTTGTGTCAGAGGCCTAATCTGAGGCCTGAAGCAGCCTGAACCAAAGTACTTCCAGGCATTGCTAAGCAAAAGCTTGGCTGTGAACCAGAGGCAGGCCTCACTCACAGAAATTAGTGAGAAGAGGGTTGTTAGAAGCAGGTGCATTCACACATAAGGGCTAATAAGAGGAACTTGTGCCAAGATGGCACCTGGACAGCCTGATACAAGGACACTCCATAGACATAACAAGGAACAGGCAGGTGCATCTTAAAGACAGGACAGCATGATGGATAGATCTGTATGTCTGGAACAACATGATCAAAGGGGAGACAGCACCCTAATAAGCCAAGAAGATGTACTTCAATACGTCAGGAGGGATGAATAATCTGTTCTGTAACTGTATAAAAGTAGGTCCCAGAGTGTGCATCTTTGGCCAGCCTAGGGGGCAGTGGAAAGTCCTGCCACTGACTGAGCTATGTCCATTGCCAGGGGGCACAATTTCATAGTATGTCCTGTAGAGTCTATAGCAGGGGTCAGCAACCTTTCAGAAGCGGTGTGCCGAGTCGTCATTTATTCACTCTAATTTAAGGTTTCGCATGCCGGTAATACATTCTAATGTTTTTTAGAAGGTCTCTCTCTATAAGTCTATATATTATATAACTAAACTAGTGTTGTATTGTAAAATAAACAAGGTTTTCAAAATGTTTAAGAAGCTTCATTCAAAATGAAATTAAAATGTTGAACTTACACTGCCAGCCCGCCTAGCCCACTGCTGGTCTGGGGTTCTGTTCACCTAGGCCGGCAGTGGGCTGAGTGAGTCCTGTGGCCAGGACCCCGGCTGGCAAGGGTCTGTCGGCCAGAACCCCAGACCAGCAGCGGGCTGTGCGGGGCCGGTGGCTGGGACCCAGAGGGCTTGGGGCAGAGGGCTGGAGTCAGGGCTGGGGTTGTGGGGGGGGAGATGGAGTCAAGCAGTGGGCTGGGTATGTATGAGGGAGGTACAGGGCTCAGGGCAGGGGCTGGGTGACTGCCCCCTGAAGAACTCCCAACCCCCCTGCTCCTTGTCCCCTGACTACCCCCTCCTGGGACAATTGCCCTCCAGGACCCCACCCCCATCTAAGTCTCCCTGTTCTTTGTCCCCAGACTGGACCCTAACCCCTACCTGTCCCCTGGTTGCCCCGACCCTTATCCACACCCCTGTCCCCAGCCAGACCCCCAGAACTCCCATGCCTATCCAAGCCCGCCCTGCTCCCAGACTGCCCCAACCCCTCTCCACACCCCTGTCTCCTGACAGGGCCCCCAGAACTCCCAACTCATAGAACCCCCCCAGCTCCTTGTCCCCTGACCACCCTCTCCAGAGACCCCCCCCAACTTAACTGCCCCCCCAGTACCCTCCTTGCTTCCTGTCCCCTGCCCCCTCACAAACCCTGGGATTCCCATGCCCCATCCAACCCCTCCTGCTCGCTAACTGCCCCCTGCAGAGACCCCCACCCCTAACAATCACCCCCCGGGATCCCACCCCCATACAACCCATCCTGCTCCCTGTCCCCTGACTGCCCCCACCCCTTAGCCAACCCCCACAGCCCTGGGCCTCTTACCATGAGGTTCCACACAGAGCTAGATAAGCCGCTCCACAGGAGCGCACAGCCCCGCCCCTCAGAGCGCTGCGTGCGACAGCGGCAGAGCTCCAGTTGGACGGGGAGTGTTTCTGCCTCCCCGCGGAGCCAAACACTGCCCCGCGGGAGTGTGCAGCCCCAACCCGCAGAGTACTGCGCGTGGTGGCAGGGCTCCAGGAGAGGGGAAAAGGCAGGGGAGGGACCACCAGCTTGCTGCACTCGGCCCGGGAGCGCGGACCCTGCAGCTTGCAGTGCCGGGACAGTGGGGCCATTTGCCCACCCCGTGCACACGGCTATCCTTCTGCTCCCTGCTCCCGCGGTTGAGCAGAGGAGAGCAGACCACGCTGGGCAGGATTTTTAGTGGCATGCTGGAGTGCCGGCAGGCTCCAGCATGCCATTAAAAATTGGTTCGCGTGCCGTCTTTGGCACACGTGCCATAGATAGCCAACCCCTGGTCTATAGGAAACTATTACTGTGCTTTGTTTGACAACAAACCTGGCTCAGGTTCCTTCGTACCTTACTACAGTCTGTGGTCTTTGGGGGTTCTCTCGGGGTTTGCTGTGTCAGCTATCTGCACAGAGCCAGGGCAGCACAGGGAGGGAACACGCATGCAGCCGACTGTTATCATCGAACAAGAGCAGAGCACCACACTGGTAGCTACTAACAACAGAAAATTTATAGATTTTAAATGCATAAACAAAATAAAATAAGGATTGCCCAATATTCCACTTCCACCACTCAAACACTACAGTGCTCACAATCCATTCCACCCACCCTCCACAGGTTAACAGACTGATGTCATGTTGCACTTTTTCAGTATAATATTCAGAAGTAAGGGCTATAGACATCCCTGACAATATTGCCCTGACAGTTTCCATTTTCCACTGGAGCCTAGGTAACTGATGAGCAAGTCTCTGCAACTCTGCCCAACTTTCCTGCCTCTCATCATTAAAGCTTTTTCCCTTATTCTTACCAATGTTGTGCAAAAGGCAGCATGCAGCTCTAATCTTAGGCACATTTTTTTCCCCCCTGTAGACTCTAATCTATTCCACAGACAGTTCCACCTTCCTTGCAAAGCAGCCACACACACACAATCCAACTACTTCATTCTCTGCCATAAATCATTAAATTGGTTTGGAAGTACCAGTAGCCATCTCTCTACAATTTAGGCAGATATCATGACTAAGGAAGATTCTGTCATGGAGGTCACGGAATCTGACTTCCAGAGACCTTCATGACATTTTCCTCTTCAGCCCCAAGGCACAGGGGCTGGAACTATCAGCTGGCGAGGGAGCCCTGCAGTTGCCCAGCCACGGGTCCACAGCTCCAAGCTACCACAGGCAGCAGGGGGGAACCCACAGTCCCAGCAGCGGTGGGTGCTGGACTCTTCTCCCTACCCATTTTGTCACAGTTATTTTTAGTAAAAGTCAGGGACACATCACAGGCTTCTGTGAATTTGTTTATTGCCCATGACCTGTCCACAACTTTTACTAAAAATATCCGTGACAAAATTTTAACCTTAATAATGGCTACCAGAAACAACTTCCCATTAGGGAATGTTTAATGGAATTGGACAAAAGAAGCTTGAATAGACAAGTTTGACAAACACATGAATGTTCACCAGCAGAACTGTAGACTTTAGTGAAGATGGCAGATACTTAAATTTTCAGAAAGCTAGATATTAAGGAAGCTAGCAGACACTTCGCTCACCCAGCCTGGAGAGGCCTAAGACCAACACTCTGCAGGCTCAAAAGTTAAAAAAACCAAAACAAAAAACGGTTCCCCGTTCCCAGCCAATGGGAGATGCTGGGGCGGTGTCTGAAGCAACAGCAACACACACCTCTGCGCCTCTCCTCCACCAGGTTCTGTCCATTTCCTGGAGCAGCATGAGGGCAGGGCTAGCAGGTAGGGAGCCTGCCCTGCCCCCAGTGAGCGTTGGGACAGAGCCTGCCCCTGAACCCATCCTGCAGTCAAACCCCCTGCCCTGACCCCCTGCCGCACCCTAACCCCATGCCGCACCCCTCCTGCACCACGGGATGCAAAGATAAAATTTCTTGACATGTTAAATGATTGCTTCTTGGAGCAGCTAGTCCCAGAACCCATAAGAAGAGAGGCATTTATTGATTTAGTCTTAAGTGTTGCACAGGATCTGGTCTAAGAACATAGCTAAATTGCTTGGTAACAGTTACCATAACACAGTAAAATTTAACATCCCAGGTGGGCGAGGGGGAGACAGCAAAGCAGCCCACCACAATAACATTTAATTTCAGAACAGGGAACTACACAAAAATGAGGAAATTAGTTAAACAGGAATTAAAAGGTACCATGCCAAAACTGAAATTGCTGCAAGTTGCATGGAAACTTTTTAAAGACACCATAATAGAGGCTGAATTAAAATGTACACCTCAAATTAAAAAAAAAAAGTTAGAGAACCAGAAAATTGCCACCGTGGTTAATCAACAAAATAAAAAGCAGTTACAGGCCTTTTTGCAGTCAGAGGCAAAAAGGGATCCTTTAAAAAGTGGAAGTTAGCTCCTACAGAGGAAAATAGAAAGGAGCATAAACTCTGGCAAGTGAAATATAAAATTATGATCAGGAACGCCAAAAAAAATTTGAAGAACAGGTAGCCAAAGACTCAAAAATTAGCAGTAAAAAAATTTTGTAAGTACATTGGAAGCAGGAAACCTTCTAAACAACCAGTGGGGCCACTGGACAATCGAGATGCTAAGGGAGCACTCAAGGAAGATAAGGCCATTGCGAAAAAACTAAATGAATTCTTTGCATTGATCTTCATGGCTGATGATGTGAGGAAGAGTCCCAAACCTAAACCATTCTTTTCAGGTGACAAATCTGAGAAACTGTCCCAGATTGAGATGTCATTAGGGGAGGTTTCGGAACAAATTGATAAACTAAACAGTAATAAGTCACCAGGACCAGATAGTACGCACCCAGCAGTCCTGAAGGAGCTCAAATGTGAAATTGCAAAAATAACTATGGTATGTAACCTATCACTTAAATCAGCTTCTGTATCAGATGACTGGAAGATAGCTAATGTGACACTAATTTTTTTTCCAAAGGCTGCAGAGGGGATCCTGACAATTACAGGCTGATATGCCTGACTTCAGTACCACGCAAACTGGTTGAAACTAGTAAAGAACAGAATTGTCGGACACATAGATGAACACAGAAGAATCAACATGATTTTGTAAAGGGAAATTACGCCTCAGCAATCTACAAAAATTCTTTAAAGCGGTCAATAAGCAAGTGGACAAGGGAGATCCAGTGGATATAGTGTACTTAGATTTTTAAAAAGCCTCTGACAAGGTCCCTCACCTAAGGCTCTGAAGCAAAGTAAGCTGTCATGGCATAAGAGGGAAGCTCCCATTGGCTTCCCGCAGCGCCCATTGGCCAGGAACAGGAAACCACAGCCACTGGGAGCTGCGGACAGCTGTACCTGCAGACACTCAGGTAAACAAAGGGTCTCACAGCCAACCAGGGGCTTATCCTGAACAAGCCACGAACCTAGTTTGTGAACCCCTGATCTAGGTCAAGCACAGCTATAGGACTTGAAACAGGAATTAATACAGTGAAGTCTTCTAGCCTGTAGTATGCACAGGGTCAGACTAGATGCTCCCTTCGGGGGGGGGGGAGTGGGGGGAGGAATCTACAAATAAAGCAGGTAGATCTGATGAGCAACAGTATTCCTTTTTACGGTCACTTTATGGAACAGCACTTTAAAAACATGATTGTTCGTCTGACAACATTTTTTACCTTTGATTTCTAATTTGCAGCCTTAACATGTAGTTAATGTAGGGTTTTGAAATGGAAACATACACCACCCTATCCTAAGTGTTTACTTGAAAGAAGTGTTAAAGGTTGAGTTACACTGATATGATTGTTGATATGTAGTAATAGTATTCAGGAATACACAAGTTATAAGTGTGTTCATTTGAATTAGATATAAAAAGGCAATTTTGAATTAAATTTATAAAGAATGTGTAGAAAGACATTAAAATCCAGTGACAAAATTTAATACCATAAACCAGAGTGTTAATTCAAGCCAACAAGAACATGAAGAATTATGGGATTCCACAAAACTGCAGTAAGGTGTTCTAGGTAACATCTGTTCAGTAATCATTCCTATAAGATAGATTAATTTAGATTCAACGTTTTACATTGCAGTAACTCCAAAACTAATTCAGTTGCTTCATAATTAGAGGTACTTATATATCAGGAAGAAATACAAACGCAAACACAAAGAGGCCATTTCTTCTCATCTGTAGGTTTCCTTAATAAAATTTCCAGACATTCTGAACATTAAGTGTCATTCTGCTTTTTTCAGCACAAAAATTGGCGCAAACAAGAAATTATTCATAATTCACATAACTTCACTGGTACACTGCAGACTGACAATTGCTAAAGACTGGTCAAAAGTGCACTCTGAAATCAATCCAACTTCCAGTGAAGTGAGTGGACGTGTTCCCAGTGACTTCTGTTAGAAACAGATACTGCCTTTCAATGGTTAAAATCTATACATGAAAAGACTCAGGGCATGTCTTCGCTACAATGGCATAGCTACAGCACTACAGCTATGCCACCATCACACTCTAGTGTAGACATTTCCTAGATCCACAGAAGGATTTCCTCCACCACCACCCCCAGTCGATTTACATTATCCAGTGTAACAAGAGAACGCAACCAGATCAACAGAAGAATCCTTCTGTACACCTAACTACATCTCCACCAGGGTTAGGTCAACCTAGCTACAGTGCTCAGGGTGCAAAACTTTTCACAGCCCTGAGCAACAGATCAGCCTATATCAGGGGTCGGCAACCTCTGGCAGGTGGCTTGCCAGGGTAAGCATCCTGGCAGGCCAGGCCAGTTTGTTTACCTGCCACATCGATAGTTTCGTCCGATCGCAACTCCCACTGGCCGCGGTTCTTGTCCCAGGACAATGGGGGCGGCGGAAAGCAGTAAGGGATGTGCTGGCCACAGCTTCCCGCCACCCCCATTGGCCTGGGATGGGGGATCGCAGCCAGTGGTAGCCATGATCGGCTGAACCTGCCGATGCGGCAGGTAAACAAACTGACCCAGCCCGCCAGGGTGCTTACCCTGGCGAACTGCATGCCAGAGGTTGCTGCCCCTAGCCTGTATCTTAGGTGTCGGCAAGGCCTCAGTGTCAGCCAGAAGCAATTAGAAATTGTTTAATCATCAGCAGCAATAAGCCAGTTGTAGAGTCCCATGGCAGCAGCAGACACATGGGACAATTGTCCCACATACACAATTTCAGGTTGGGAGGTGAATCCACATGAATGTATCTCTCAACTCTGAGGCTGTGTACACACTAGTTTTGTTGGCAAAAGCAGCTTTTAACAACAAAATGTAATGTGTAACACCTCCACTAACGCTACTTTAGTCGGCAAAATTCTTTTTTGCTGACAAAATAGAACCACCCTGACAAGTGGCACAAAGCTTTCTGCGACCAAGTTAAATGACAAAGCATCAGTGTAGACGCTGCCATTTGTTATATCACCATAACTAGCCTTCCCCAGTATCCCACAATGCCCACTCTGCTCACTACTTTGAACTCAGTTGCACTGTATACAGCTACGCAGACATGCCATCCTCCTGTTTCAAAGCTCCGGGAAGTTCTGACAGCTGAGCATGCCGCCCTGCTGGGGCAGCAAACAGCAAATCATTAACTCAGAATCCTGCCCTCCCCAGGCAATAGGAATTGTGAATTTGGAGACAGCATGCCGACACTCTCCCCCCCGCCACACACACCGTTACTCTTACATATACACATTCCCCAATACACAGTAGTCTCTGTGTCTCCCACACCACACACATACTCTCCGCTCCATACTTGAGTTGAAAAGCAGCCGGCAATCTACTAGGATGCTCATGGAACAATGGGATTGAGAAATCTGTTTCATGGGATGCTGTATCTGCCCCATGAGGCACTGCAAATCCTTCCCAAAGCATCCTGCAGCCAGTTGCACAGTGCACTGCTCTCTGTCTGTGCAAGAGCCACTAGTGTGGATGTGCTCTGCTGACACAAAGAGCATAGCGTGGACATGCAATAATGGTTAAATTAAAGCAGCCTAACTTTTGTCAACACAACTCTGTAGTGTAGACAAGGCCTGAGCCTTTGCGACCAAAAACAACTGTTAATCAGATACAGTGGAGGCTAAAGGGAGTGGTGTGTTAAAGGGACATTCATTCCTAAATCTTTCACATTGCAAGGTGGTAAACTGCAACAAAGGATGCTGCCCAACATTCTGTGGGATGAGTGTTTGCTTATGGTCACATGCTTGTCAATTGTGGTTGTGGGTTTTCATAAATTAATCCTGGGTTCCCTTTCCTTTTTAAGAAAAGTTTTCTTTTGTTATTCACAGACTCAGTGTTTGCAAATAGGGAAGTATTGCTTCTTAGAGTGGCCCTGGGATGGCGTTTAGGTTTCCCAGATTACCGTGTGGGGGCATGAGCCAGTTCTGTTTTGCGTTGTTAAAAGGCATCTCTAGATATTGAACCTGGCCTTGTTACTGCTGACACCACCTGGCAGAAGAGTTACACCTGCAAAAGAACTTGATAACCACTAAGCTGCTGGTGTACTGAGACCACTGCCTATTATACTAATGAACATTATCTCATTTTTCCTTGTACTCCAGTCTGTATTGTTAGAGCAAAAGGAATTTGTTAACTCTTTGCTTATGGCAATCCTCTGCTTATCATCCCAGTATCATCCCAGTTAATCTTTGCATGTATGTAACCCTTCTTAGATGCACGTAGGCAAAATACCTAGGAGAAAGATGTTAAACAGATCCAACTGAGCATTTCTTGCCTTATTAACTGCTTTGCTTATTTCCCTTTTGACTCCAGGAAACATTTTCGTTAGGCTCTGGTCGTGTGTCACTGTTTTATAGCAATATCAGTCCCTTGGCCCTGTGCCAGACAATCCTCATTACATCAAGCTTCAAGTTGAGAATCATTTTCCCATTCCCCTCCCCCTTTGTGGGAGGGACTTTTAAAAATGCCAACTCTCTGTGCCGATGCACATGGCTAAGCAAGAGTAACAACCTCCAAATCCCCTGGTGTTTTGCCTCCTCGGGAGCCAGGTTTGCGGTTTGGGGGAATCTGTAGTTCAGATGATCTTCACGCTGGGCATTGTGATTTCTTTACCAGTTTTCTCTGTCAGTTGGGGGCAGTTTTTTTCACTCACCAGCCTGTGATGGCAAATTCTGAACTTACAGAATTCCACCGCAAACCTGGCTCCCAAAGCACAGGGGATTTGGGGTTTGTTCTCTTTGCTTAGCCGTGCAGTCGCACAGAGAGTCATTTTAAAAGTCTCCCCTCCACAGAGTGGAATGGGAAATGATTCTCAACTTGAAGCTTGATGTGAATGGGATGTTCTGGGCAAGCCAGGGATGATATTTGCTATAGAAACAGTGACACACGGAACCAGGCTAAGAAAATGTTTCCTGGAGTCAATAACTGGATAGCAGCGTAGTATTTGCAGAGAAATGTCTCACAAGAGGAGTCAGTGCATTGGTGGTTCGTAGCAGAAGTCACAGATACAGCGAGGAGGTCTGTGGATCGGGAGTGAGGGGCACTGGCAGAGCAGTGAGAGGGGAGCCAGGGCTGGGATAACAGGTGTGGTCTGTCAGGACAAGCAGTTCTGCGCAGAGTGTTCAGAGGTGCCTCTGTATCTGCCCTTTCTCTCTCCTGTCCTGCTCCAGAATGCACCAGGCCCTGGACTGAATCTTTCCCTGCAGGCTGAGCTGGTTTGTTTGCTGTGATCCTGTTGGATGGCATGGGGTGAGTGACAGTCCCAGCCAGAGCCAATGCCCCCTGTCACCACGCACCTTGTGCCCCGGATCCACCCAGCCTAGTAAGAGAACTCAGCAGGGCAGGTCAGCCAGGAGATGTGCCCTGCCGGCGCCTCAGGGGCATCTCCCTGCAGCTGGGGATCTCCCCAGTGTGGTCCATGGGAGCTCACACTAATGGGGTAGGGCAGCAGCTGCGTGGTGGGTATGGGGGTGTGATAATCCAGGGTCCGTAGAGTGTACGCTCGCGTGAAGGTTCCGCGAATCTGTGGGTTTCTGCTCTAGGACGCGATGTTCTCGCAGCCACTCGTCTGTGAGCCCCTCAAGCCCACGCGCATGGCTGCTGTGGCGCCTAGCTACGGTGTTCATGGTGCAAGGTGCTCGCTGCACTCGGCCTGGAGCCACTCGTACGGGTCGGGTCTTGGCACTAGCGCGGTAGACCGCACTACTACGTGCCTATGGTATATCTCTGTGCCCCGACAGTAAATGCCTTCTGTGGCTAGTCTCGTCCTCCCCTTCGTCGTAGTAGTGCTGCTGGTGGTGATCGATCCCTTTCAGGGTCGCAATTGTACCTATGGCTCGAGTGGGGCACTGTGACTCGAGCCACGCTCACACAAGCTGGTGTGTATCGTAGATTCTCCACTGGTAGCCGCATCTCGCGCGACAGGGCCCGGACTTGTGATTCACTAGGACTTGACTGATGATTAGTAGAGTTTATGCGGATCAGCTTCCTATCGCTGAGCAATTAGTCCTGATGCAGATTTACATTTCCTTTTCACTCTCTCTGAGGCTTGCGGGGCCTTGTGCTCGCGCTTCTCCAGTACCTGTGCACCTCACGCCTGCAGGCGAAATAGGATCGTGTGTGGTTTGTGGTTGTGAACGATGTGGACTAGGAACTTGGGTCATGAGTCTTGTGCATACTCTCAATAGTTTCATGATTTTTAAGCCCTTGTTCGCACTTCGCTGCTTTCTATGACCCTACTTACTGCATGTAGCTCTAATACCTGCAGTAGTGATAAGGACGCCCCTCGTTACAGAATGGGTGTTCAGAGGCGCCACGTCTCCTTGGATCTCGTATCGCGGCAGGTGGGCAATGGTTAGTGTGTGTCATGGCTTAAGACATTGTCAGTTAGCAACTCTCGTGACCAACGGCCTAGCATCGTGCTGGGAAGGTCCTGATTCCATTACCGATGCGTACACTTGGAAATTACACACATGATCTAGCGTGTTGTCGGGTATGCAAAGGTGGGGTTACACAGTGATGATACATACTCAGCTATTGTGTTCGTTTGGGATAGTGCTCTGGTGGGGAGTGTGGGTAGAAGTTTCTGCTCCTCTGCCAGTGCACCACGTTTAAGCTAGCGCTTCAATACCTTCTACTGAGCGCTCCGCTGTTCAACCTGTTCCCGGGTGTGTCCTCAAGCAGATCCCATTCGTGCAGAAGATTATCTGACTCTAGTGACCACTCCCGAATGTCTGCTCGGTCGTTTGGTGCGCTCACTGAGGATTCTGGTTTTTTGTGCTTTGGCAGATCTTCTTCTGGGTCGCTATCCTTCGCAGAGCCCCTCTGGACAACCCTCTATTAAACGTTGCGCCGTAGGCACGCTGGTGCCGATAGGGCTTCCCCTACTCGCTCTGTGCCCGCTGAAAGCGTCATTATATTTGGCGTCCTTCGCGTCATATCATCCGTTGAGCCCTGCACCCAAGCCTGGGTCCACTCTCCGCCTTCCCATGGCATGCACATGAGCCGCTGAGGTGAGATTCTCACCTCGTCGCTGAAGATTGTCATACAGATGCGGATCCGGAGAGGAGGTAAGTACTAGAAATAAAGTAGTATCACATTGGCTAGTTTTAGATGTGAAAGAGTTGATACTTGTATAGGGAGGGGATTCTTGTGTGTTCATCGGTACATTTAAATTATGGCAACATTGTATAGGCTAGTCGTGGTGTTCAATGGGTCCATTTCGAACTACTAGCTCTATGATTTCTCGCCTGATCTCGCGACAGAAGCATGAACGTTGCTGTGTACTCGGGATTAGATATGGCGTTATACAGGATTATAGATGGTGTGAATGTCAACTCAACAGCTTCCTTGTTCTGTGGCGTGAGGGAGGGACTACTGGACCCAGGTGCCTGTATTGCTGCTGTGTGCATGGTTTGGATGTTCATCTCCGGTTCGAAGTGAAAGATCAGTGCTTAGAGAGACGTAGGCAGTTTTAGGTATGTAATATCTGGGGTACTTTTACTTGGCTCTATATCTCTTGTGTCGCATTAGACTCAAAGACACTATCACACTGAGAATCATATTAATAGATTAGACAACACCTAGTGATCGGGAACTGCGCCGTATCATTCTCATAGTGCAGCAAGTGAAGAACTTTAAAGATGGAGCAGAAGTGACAGCTTGCAGAGACTTGTAGAAAAAAAAGTGTTGTACGTGAGGAGTCCGGCTCGCGCAGGTGTAGGAAGGCAGACTCTGAGAAGGTGATGCAGTCTGTCTTCTGGTGCGTCGGCTAGGAGGTACCTTAAGTGTTCTCAAGAGGTTATGCGAGACGTGTACCAAAGTGAGGATGTGCGAATAAATTTCTCCCCACATATGCTGGTGACCCAAATATCTCATCTCCCAAAAATTGGGGGGTATGATGGATATCACTTGCACGGTCTATGTTATAGTTGGCCCTAGCAGTGCATAAGAAGCAGACAGAACCTCGGTCTGGATACAAGTTTACAGTGCGAGAATAAATGAGAAATTAAGGGACACATTTGCATCGGGTGATTAACACTGGACAAGTACCAGGCAATGATGGATTCTCCATCCCACATGGGTGGCAGGAGGGGACGGGGGGTGAGAAAGTGCTCTCAGGTTGAGATAGAAAACCATTTCTCTCCGGTGCTTGGCTGGTGGCCTTGCTCTCATGCTCAGGGTCTCCCTGATCTCCATTGCTGGGGTCAGGAAGGAATTTTCCCAGCTCACACTGGCAGGGATGTTGGAGTTTTTGTCATCTCTGCGGCATGGGGCCAAGTCACTTGCCCGGATCAGCTGGGTCATCTCGACCAATAATTCCAGTGAGGGGCTCCAGTATTGGTACCCTCTGCCTCTCCTATGCTTCCGCCTTGGGCACACAACGGGATATTCTCCTAAAGGTGGAATATTTTGGTTTAATCCTGGTTGATTGGGCTCATGGCATGGGTGATTTTGTGTGGGCTGTACGTGTATGGGCTTGGACGGATTATTTAGTTGTCTTGATGGCCTTAAAATCTAGATGGATTCTTGGCTACATGTTGGCAGTGTCTGACCCTTGTGTTGGCCGCTTCCAGGAGGCCTCGCTTCCAATCGAATCCCAGGCAGATTCAGAGACTGCAGCTGGCACAAAGGCAATGGGGGTGGTGGAGGCACTTTGGGGCTGTCACTAGTCATCGAAGACAGAACCTCCCCAACTCCGACGCTTGCCCTTCAGGATCGTGGCCGTAGATGGAGCTGGCCGCGGTGCCCCGTGAGAAGGATGAGGGTGGGTGGAAACCACCGGATGGGGAGTTGTGTGTTTAGCGTGTTGTATCATCAGACACATGCACTGTACCCCATGCAGAGCCAGTTGTGCTGTTAAAAACCCCTTGAATCGGCCAACCGGTGGAAGTTGTATCCTCCTTCGCTAGTGCACAAGTTCGTTGCATCCTCTGTAACTCTGATGTTAGAATAAGCCCTACATCGCTCTGATTATTGTGAAGCCTATTGCTCTCTCCTCGCATGCAATTCGTACTCAAGGATCTGCAACGAAAGTCCTCTGAGCTGTCGCATGGGTACTTATCTTTAAGTTAACCTGAGGTAAAGAGGGCATCGGTCGTTGCTTGTTAGCTCATGGACACTGTCTGTGCTTCAGCAGTGAGGTTTTCTGTCTGGGGTGGCTCACTGACGATTGGGGTTCTCAGCACACATGTTGATAGATTTATGCTACATACGTGGTGCATAGGGTTAGGTAACATAGCGTGTCAACATCACCTCCCAGCCAGAGCCCTCACCCCCTTCTGCACCCCAACCCCTGGAGGCCCCTTCCTGTACCCTGACCTTCCTTCTCTGCTCTTCATCCTCCCTTTATATCGGACGCTTGATCTCCTAGGTCGTCTCAACACGTCCTGTGCCCCGCCCGCCTATGTGACTTAGTGGCTCATCTGCCTGCGCAGCCCTCGTGCTGACCCCTGCTTCTCACACTCTTTGTGCTCAATCTACTTTCTGATTGTGGTCGCAACCCCAAAAGTACCATGCGATATTTTCGTACCTCCACCATTGCCTCTTCCAACCTCTAGATGGCCAGCTCTTTACTATATCTAGAAATTAGGTGCCTTACTATTGGTTCAGTCATCCCGAGGTTTGGCATCCTAGTGTTCGAGGCCTGCTGCGTGAGAGACAAGGTGTAGAATTTCTGAGGAGGCCAGGGCGGTTGCCTCAGTCCTCTCCTGTTCGCTTCCCTGGGCACACTCTGTCTTTGGGCCTGGCTGAGAGTGTTCGGAAGAGGCTTGCGAAGATGTATGTCACGTCCTTTCTTTCATATGCTACGGTTGGGACGGTCTCCTGTCCCAGGGGCTCCAACCCATAAGCTGCCTCGCCACGTAGTGTCGACTCTTCTCTGGCGTCTCAGCCCTTTTCGCTGTCCGGCCGGGCCTGCGGTTGACGGGGCGGGCGTGCTGCAGGGAGAAACAGAGAGAGGCTCTCTGGGAAGGACCTGGCTAGGCTCATGCCATGATCTGTGGGGCATTGTCGTGAGTAGAAGATACGATATTCGATGTGCTCTCTCGTACGTGTCGCAAACTCTGCGATTTGCTCGCGTGGCTGTGGCGACCCATCTCTCGGTCGGGTAAGGTCCAGGTTATTGTCTCAGTGAAAGTGCAACTCAGCGGCTGCTGGGCAGCATTGACTAGTGCTGTCTTATATCCTGCTTATGGACAATGTGTGAGTGCAGGCCAAACAGCTTTCTTCTGGCGTTTGCGCACGAGGTACAGTTGATGAAGTGAGAAATTTTATGAGTGTGTTGGGTGCGCTCCATTTCCACGACCCGAGGTGTGATGTGCCTCTCGCTGTCTGTGTTGTCGGCTTTTACGCGTGTCTGCTGAGTCGCGCGTGTAGGGTAGTGTGGCTGATGTGTGCGAGATGCGTTGGGATGTCTGACGGCTTCCAGGTTATCTCGAGTACTGCTGCATCTGTGGGCTGCTAGCGTGGTGATCTGGTGTGTTGATGTGTAAACTTTTATTCTT
>NC_133769.1:303669799-303715789 GCF_003597395.2 Chelonoidis abingdonii | reverse complement strand
TCACAAGAGGAGTCAGCGCATTGGTGGTTCAGTAGCAGAAGTCACAGATACAGCCGGGCAGGTCTGTGGATCGGGAGTGAGGGGCACTGGCAGAGCAGTGAGAGGGGAGCTCAGGGCTGGGATAACAGGGGCTGTGGGTCAGGACAAGCAGTTCTGCGCAGAGTGTTCAGAGGTGCCCTGTATCTTCCCTTTCTCTGCACTGTCCCTGCTCCCAGAATGCACCAGGCCCTGGACTGAACTCTTCCCCTGCAGGCTGAGCTGGTTTCGTTTGCTGTGATCCTGTTGGATGGCCAGGGGGGGAGTGACAGTTCCAGTGTTAGAGCAAAAGGAATTTGTTAACTATTTGCTTATGGCAATCCTCTGCTTATCATCCCAGTATTATCCCAGTTAATCTTTGCACGTATGTAACCCTTCTTAGATGCACGTAGGCAAAATACCTAGGAGAAAGATGTTAAACAGATCCAACTTATCTGCAAAAGGAATTCAAGAAATGTATGGACTAACAGAAGTTTTGCACGTAAAGATGTTTGTAACCTAGTATATAAAGGCTGTTCTGAGCCAGTAAGGTGTGTCTTCTTCCTTTGGCACTAGCCAAGAAAGAAGCACCCGTTCAGCTGACCGAGAATAAAAGTTTGGTACCCGTCTTCCTGTCTTCCGTGCCTCCTTGGGGTAATTGAGTAGCTCCAGGGGGAAATGAGCCTATTTGGCTAACAGTATCTATTTGTTGTGTCTTGTCTCGTAAGCTTTTGGGGACAGGGTCCATCTTTTTGTTCTAGGTTTGTACATCACCTAATGCAACTGGGCCTTGGTTCATAACTAAGGCTCCTTGGCACTATGGTAAATATTAAAGTAAGGAGATTTTGGAACACAGAACTCCAACCTGAATAATTTAAGAAGTCTATTCCAACCAAAATCCAAACTAGGTGCACATAGTATCAACATCCAAGTATATTAATTACATGATTCTTTTTCTTACTGCCCTCTGGGCATAAGTTACAGTTTAAGTTTAGCATTCAAGTATATGGAATATTTTGCACTTAATGTAAGCACTAAAAAGTCCATGTAAACACCAAGATCCATAAGCTTTCACTAGTTAGATTTAAGAGATACTACAAAAACAGTCCACAAATCAAATATTTGATATATAAAAAAGCAATCGTAAAAAAAAAAATGAAAATATTTATCACAACTTTTAAAATCCAAGTTTAGTTAATAAATGTCATTTAGATTATAAACTTTTTAGGGCAGAACGGTCTTCCGTCATAGTTGTTCAGCACTCAGCATAAGAGCCTTGATAAAACTCAAAGTTTCTAGGCATTATCGTGCTACAAGCATGCTATACAATTTGAAGGACTTACAATTCTTGCTGCAAATTAAATATGTGACCCTCTTACTAGTTTAATGCTCCACAAAGTAAACACACACACACACGCCCCAACAAAACACCTAAAAAGTGGCTCTATCATCAGACTTGACCCTCCCTGGTGTGGTCATAGCTGTTCATTTCAGGGACAAAACTAAAAGCAATGAACATTTGTTCCTCTTATCGCTGAGAAGCCAATTCAGTTAAGACAGTGAGTGGCATTCTAATCTGCTTGTGCATCAGAGCCAAATACTGCCTTCAGGAACTGTATGACTGCAGGAAGAATTTGGCTGACACTTGACTTTCAGGTACCCTATATATAAGCAATTTTACCACACTCTGAAACTGAGCAAGTTTAAAGTGAAAGTCACTTATACATAAAATTAAATTTCATAATGCATGTCTCTTTTAAAAGCCTCGCTTTCAGATTATAACTATGCTGCAATGAACCTGCTGGCTTGTTTTCACCCCTCCCCAACCTCCAAGCTGTATAACCACTAAGGAAACACTCCAAGCCACAGGCCAGCTGGGACTATTCTTCCCAGCATGCATAGACAAACACATGCTACTTGTGCTGAAGCTAGCATGCTGGAAATAGCAGTGTAGCTGAAAGTAGCATGGGTGGCACCTCAGTCTAAGCAGCTGACTAAAAAACCTGCCCTGACCCACTTGATACCTACTCAGGTGGCTATCCCAGGCCATCACCTGTACTACCTCTAACCACAGTGCTGTTTTCAGCACACCAGCTTAAGTCTGTTTACTCGTGCTGGGAAGCATGGTTCTAGCTGCAATATAGGCATACCTTAAAAAAAAAAAGCACTGGGTTACCTAGTTCACCATCCGCCCAATAAACAGCTCCATAATCCTGACAGTACAGGAGAAGGAAGTAACATTCTGAGGTCAGACAGGATCAGCCTGGCAAAGAACCAGAAGCGGCAGCTGAGCAGTAGGTTGGTGTAGAAGCCTGGGAACTGGTTATAAAGCAAAAGATGAGTATCAGGCAGCCTGAGAGCTGGGACTGGAAAACAGAGCCAGCCACAGAAGTAGCCTTATTACTGGTATAGCATATATGTAGAGCACTACCAAAGCCACAGCCATGAAAAAACACATCACGGACCATGAAATCTGGTTCCCCCCTATGTGAAATCTGGTCTTTTGTGTGCTTTTACCCTATACTATACAGGAGACTAGCGTTTCTCAAATAGGGGGTCCTGAGCCAAAAGGGAGTTGCAGGGGGCCACAAGGTTATTTTAGGGGGCTTGCAGTATTGCCACCCTCACTTCTGCACTGACTTCAGAGCTGGACAACCACAGGGCAGCAGCTGTTGGCTGGGTTTCCATCTCTAAAGGCAGTGCCTCTGCCAGCAGCAGGGCATAAGTAAGGGCAGCAGTACCGCAATCCCCCCCTACAATAACCTTGCAACCCCCCACAACTCCTTTTTGGGTCAGGACCCCTACAATTACAACACAATGACGATTTCAGCTATTTAAATCTGAAATCATGAAATTTACCATTTTTAAAAAGGTATGACCATAAAATTGACCAAAATGGACCATGAATTTGGAAGGGCCTTACATATATGGGATGACTGTACTTATGGACTGCAAATCAGTGTGGAAGGGTTACAACGAGGAATCTGTGCCATTATAGTGGACTGCCTCAGGTACTATATTAGGAATCATTAATTGTTAGACAACAGTAGTTGTCTGGGGTATTTGCAGCTTTTATTTCTAGCAGCACAAATTAAGTAAAATGGAGAATTCTTGCTGCAGTCCTGGACAGAATCCAAAGCTCTGATCAACTGTATTCAGTATTGTACAGCCCCATTCTCTGTTCAATCTTGCAACTCCCTCATCATTTCTTTAAAATCATAGTTAATGACTCAGCATGTGTTCACAAAGTTTTAATTTGTGAGCAGCAAGTTGTGACTAAGATCTGACTAAGATCAGATGAGCAGTTAAAAATCAATTTATTAAAAAGAGTAAATCCTAAGATGCTCTTTACAACTGTTTGTGCTATACCATTAGGAATACTAGATTAAAAACTGCGGGATACAAGTTGAGAAGTAAAGACTATGGTTTCAAGAAAGAACGTTAAATAGTTGTCTCAAAAAATATGAAGTCCGGTCCAAAAACATACTGATCAAGACAGAGTCTATTATCCTTCCCTTCTATGATTATGAGGAAAAAAATACTTTGTCATGTCAAAATAACTCACCCTGTGAAAGTAATTTTTTTACAGGGCATTTTTAGATAGTATAAGAAAACACCAGATGTACAGGAATACCAGGTACAAGTTATCCCTGACCTAACTATAAAGTCAGTCAGATCATTAATGACTATAAGAAACAAAATTGGTTAGACACTCACTGACTAGAGCCGTGGTCACCAACTTCTCAGTTGTGATCAACTGGTCGATCCTAGAGGGTCTCCCAATCAATTGCGATCTCTGGCAGTATAGTGTGGCTGCAGCTAAGGCAGACTCCCTGCCTACATAGCCCCACACCACTCCCAGAAGCAGCCAACTCAGCCCCGGGGGTCGGGGAGCAGGGGTCTCCTTCTGTGTGCTGCTCTCACACTGGCCTAGAGAGCTGCAGGAGTCATGTTTGCAGAGAGGGGTAGCATGGAGCCATGTGCCCCCCACCCCTGCAAGGGGCCGCAGGGACACGTTGGCCCCTTCCAGGAATGGTGTGGGGCCACAGTAGGCAGGGAGTCTGCCTTAGCCTTGCTGCGCCCGCCACAGATCGGTAGATGCCAGAGATAAGTACTACCCGGTGGGAGGCCGCACCCCAACCTTCATCCCTGAACTCCCTTCTGGAGCCAGCACCCCATACCCCTCCTGCACCCCAAACCCAAGCCCCAACCTCCCTTCCAGAGCCCACACCCTGCACCCCAACACTCTGCCCCAGCCCAGAGACCCCTCCTGCACCCAAACTCCCTCCTAGAGCTTGCACTCCTCACCCCTCCTGCACCCCCAACCCCCTTCCCCAGGCTCACCCAGAATCCCCTCCCACACTGCAAACCCCTTGTCCCCAGCCCAGCACTCACATCCCGTCCTGAACACCAACTCATTTCCCCAGCCTGGTGAAAGTGAGGGTGGGGGAGAGCAAGCCAGGGGGGAGGGGGAGAATGTAGGGGGCAGGGCCTTTGGAGAGGGGTGGGTTAGATCCTGGGTTGCCCTTATATTCAAAAAGTCATCCTGGACATAAAACGGTTGGAGACCACTGAACTACAGGATGAAATCTACTAGCCAAAAAATGAAAAGCTCCCTCACCAGCAAAATCTACTGGATAGTCCACATAGAAAAGTTCTGCAGTTATACAAATCTAGTTAGACATATGTAATACTCCATGTGCACAGGCTTACTCAGGTTCTTTGGTTAATTTCACTTAGTTTAGCTAAAACATCTATCCAAGCAATATGAACTAAACAGGAAAAAAAATACACTCAATAAAATAAGACTGTCTGGGGTGTGAAATATACTACTATAACTATGTTGATTTAAACTCACACTTCAGGTTATAATCCCCTCCCCCCGCCCAAAAAAAAAAATAAAATAAAAACTCTGTGACGACCACACCTAACTTTAATACCTTTCTGAGAGATCCTACCCACACTTAACAGCTGGGAAATAGTAGATGCTGTGGTTCTTAAAAGGCATCTGTAACCCAGCTGAGAGATTCTTGCTTTCACTATCAAATGCTGGCTATCAAAAGTGCTCTATCTGAACTCCTTCTTAAATTATCCATTATGCAGCCTTCTAGGTACCACTTTTGATTTCTTTAATTTTCCATGAACAGACAGCCGCTCCCGAACCCTTCTGTATTAGTAGATCAGAAGCACTGGCATTTAGTTTGTGACAGCAAACCCAGTTTACAAGAGCCCAGAGGTCCCTAACAAACAAAATGTCCTTCCACACATACTATATGAATTTAAAGGACTACTAGCAACGTCATAGTTGTTTTGAGCCAGTTCTCTCTCTTCCCCCAGTCTACAGGCCCGAGCTGTCACCACTGACCATCCACTCGCTCAGGTGAGCACTCAGCATGCTGATAGTCTCATCCAGCCCCGCCTCTAACAAGTACAACTTTCCAGGGCCTCTGTGCGATCAGCTTCCCCCTCCCTGCAGGCCTCGCAGGCACTTGAGGAGAGCGGACTACACGAAGCTGGGAAAGGGAATTTGGCAGGGGACTGAGAAGAAAGGGCAGGGCCCGGATATTTGTGATTTTAAAACTGTCTCGAGCTGCTGGCGTTTCCGACGCCCACCCTTCCTCCTGGGCCGGGTCAGGAGGAAAAGCAGCCACTGGGCAGGCCCCCGGGGCCAGGGAGGGGCAGCACCGCCAGCCTTAGGTGTTCAGCGCCGGACACACCAGATGCCCTGGGGCTGACTCGGCCGGCCAAGGCCGGGATTTGCTTCCTGCCCCACTGACTAGGGAACAGCAGGAGCCCTGTGCGCGCAGCTGCCGGGGAGCCCCGTTACACTAGCCGCTGCTGCCCGCCGCACACTTACAAATTTGGGTTTCCTGCTGTCCGCTGCCGCGTCCTCCGAGCCGGGCCCACTCCCTGCCCCGGCGGGCACCTTTCTGCGATGCAGCTTGTTCTCTCGGGCCCCCCGGACAGGCGGTGGCGACGAGTCGCTGTAGCGCTGCTGCGGCCGCCGCGGCTCCATGGCAAGGGGCGCGGAGCCAGCCTTGGTCTTTCTCCAGGGCAGATCGTAGGCGGGTGGGTCACTGACTCGCCTAGGCCGGCGGACCCGGGGCTCTCCCCTGATGGCGCCGCTGGCCTCGGCCGCGCCCGGCGTGGGTCTGTAATTAGAGCGGCTTAGCTGGGCGGCGCGGGGGAGCTCAGGGTAAAGCCGCCGCCTCGGCCCGGCAGGGGATTTAGCCGGAAAGCTCCTCTAATCTCAGCCGGCTGCTCGCTCTACCCCAGCAGCCACATGAGTTGTTCGGATGCGGAGAAGGAAAATCCGGCTTTGCCGAGACCACCTCCTCCAGCGCAGCTCTCCCAGCCGCGGGACAATCTGCCGCGTCCGAATAGTCCCGCCACTGGCACTCCCGCCCTCCAGCCCCCGAATTAACCAATCAGAAACCGAGGACGTGCATGTCTGTTTTATCATTGGTCGGACCTTCTGTCAATCCCTACCAATCAACTGCTTGCCCAGCGAGGCAGGACCAGCGGTGTTCTTTGAACCGCAGGGGCAGCCCCAGCCGGACTACATATCCCGAAAAGCAACGCGGCGATAACCACGCGGGGAATAGTTGGCATTGCATGCTGGGAACTGTAGTCGCCTTTGGGTAGAGTGTCTCCCAGCTACGCACGCGGGGACTGATGTACCCAGCAGAACTTGGGATGGGAAACCAGAACTAGGCGGTCTCATTCCTGAGAGGCCCGTCAGCTTGCTGACGTTATGACAAGGAGCGAGAAGTGACGTGTGTGTGAATTGAAGCTAAATATGCGTCCACACGCACTGTCAACATAGGAAGCAGTATAGAGAAAACTAGCAGCCCCATTTCACTCCAGCTGCATTCACCATTACAATGGCCCTTGCAAGTTGTCAGAGCAGTTCCCTCACTTGACCAGATAGTATTGAAAAGTTTGGCTTTGGTGGTCTGTTGTGTTAGCAAACAGCAAGGCCTAATGAAAAAAATACTGTCTGAAATAGGCGCTTGACGCGTGATTACGGGCTATATGACCTTGCTAGATAAGAAAATGCTTGCAGAAGCTTGGAAAATGCTTGCCAGACAGATTCAGCCTTTGGATACTCTGAGTAGAGTGACCAGGTTTTACTTGAAATTGGGGAATGCGCCTCTTCTAAGGAATTGTCCTTCAAACATTTCACAAAAAACAGTTTTGTTCAAAATTAACTCTAGGACCAGAAGCGGCTAATTTTCTAAGATGGGACACCAAAGGTCTATTGACCACTGGAGACTTATTCCAGGACGCAATACTAATGAACTTTGGATAACTCATAATTAAATTTAATCTACCTGATCAGTTAGACATTTTCTAGATTCAGTTACTAAAAGAGAAACTCTACTCTTTTGGAAGAACTGATTAGAAAAAAACATACAGTGAGAGAGGTTAAACAAATAAGCTCCTCTTTCTATAATAATAACTATATACCTCAAATTCTATACCCTAGACTCAAGATTTTAACATTCCTCTTAAAAATAATAGCAAGAAGCACTCTGAAGCATATTATTATTACTATGCATGTTAATATTTTCTTTCAATACTTAACAAGCATCTAGATCTATATTTTAGATGTTCAATGTGATTTTCAGTTATCCTCCCTCATACATTGTTTTGGAGCTGTCATAATGACAGATGACTAACAGTGAGATGACATAGGTTTATTCTAACATTACAGTTATTTAAAATATTTATAAATTAGATGGAAAATAGGGTGAATTGTAAGGTGACAACATTGGTATGCTAGTCAAAAGTGGAGAAACTCTAAGCAACTTCAAGAAGACCTAACAAAGTAAATGACCAGCTGAATGGCAAATGAATTCCCTTGTTTATAGATACAAGGTAATAGACATTGGAAGGAATTAACTCTATATCTGTGTCTATGTCCTGAATATTTTATATCAAATAACAGAAGTAAAAGGAACAAGTCTCCTTTTGTTTCCATTATGTGATATAAAATACCCAGGTTACTCATTGTAATTTTTCTTTTTTGTTTGTCTTGAATGCAATAAAAATAAAATCAAATTAAAAACCCAGAACAATTACAATCACCTTTTCTAAAATAACTTGACTTGCTTAAATACAAAACAATGACAAGGAAACAGTACAGGCCTTGATCCCTCAGTTTGTTCTATGCAGGCAGACCCCTACACCCTTGTGAACCCCATTGAACCCCATTCTGTGTGTATATACCTATAACATTCCACCACACATAGCCTTTTGCAGGATTTGGGTCATAATATTGTTTTATGGAAGAACAGGTTAATTTAGAACAGGAGTTACAACCAAAATTACTATATGAATGTGTGATTTTTCTTAAAGTACAGTAAAGCACTTTTGCTTTGGTAGGTTTCTCTAGCACTTGAAATTCTGTTTGGAATTCTTCATGGGGAGTATAATTAGGACAACACTATTTAATGTCATGCTTAATTATTTTCCAGAATGTTTTGATTAGAAAATTAATCTGCCTGTGTAGTGCATATGATAGAGCTGTTTAAATGGGACCTTTTTAATTGCACAGTTGCAGGGCCAGCGCTTTCATTTAGGCGACATAGGCAGTCACCTAGGGCGCCAGCATTACGGGGGGGGTGGGGGCGGCATTTTGCCGGGGGGGGCGGCAGGCGGCTCCAGTGGAGCTGCCACAGTCGTACCTGCAGAGGGTCTACTGGTCTCACGGCTCCAGTGGACCTCCCGCAGGCATTTCTGCGGACGGTCCGCTGGTCCCACGGCTCCGATGGACCTGCCACAGGCATGCCTGCAGCAGCTCCCCCAGAGCCGCGAGACCCGCGTGCGGGGCGACGAAATGGCCCGGCGCCTAGGGCGCTAGAAACCCTGGCGCCGGTCCTGCACAGTTGTAGAATGCAATAGTTGTACCAGGAGATCAGTTTCAAAGTACCGTATTGAATCAATAGCAAGCAAATAAAGACAGAGCAGTTGATTGGACATGTTGTAAAAATATAGTTAAATGTCATTAAGTAAAAAAGGTGATTATTTTAATCCTGAACACAAGGGGTATTAATAGAGTTATCAAATATTATTATTTTATAGTGCCCCAAACTGTGTTTGCTAGGTGATTCATAGAACAAATAAAAACAAATCAACTCTACCCCACCCCCATCATCTAATTTTATACATGATATAATGTCAAGGAATAACACAATATGAAAGGGAAAGGGTGAGACAGAGAAGACTAACAGTAATAATATGATTATACATTTACTCAGTTATGGCATGCACATAGTTTGATAGTTCTGTTTTCTTGTTGTTTCTTGCATTTGTTTGGTTTTGGACCCTGCTCAAAGTAATCAGAGTTTTTCAGCAGTACGTAATACTCCAGATGTGGCCTCACCAGTGCCGAATACAGGGGAATAATCACTTCCTTCAATCTACTGGCAATGCTCCTACTAAAGCAGCCTAATATGCTGTTAGCCTTCTTGGCAACAAGGGTACACCGCTGACTCATATCCAGCTTCTTGTTCACTTTAATCCCCAGGTCCTTTTCTGCAGAACTGCTGCTTAGCTGGTCAGTCCCCAGCCTGTAGCAGTGCATGAGATTCTTCCATCCTAAGTACAGGACTCTGCACTTGTCCTTGTTGAACCTCACCAGATTTCTTTTGGCCCAATCCTTCAATTTGTCTTAGTCACTCTGGAACCTATCCCTACCCTCCAGTGTATCTGCCTCTGTACCCAGCTTAGTGTCATCTGTGAACTTGCTGAGGGGGCAATCTATCCAGATAATTAACGAAGACGTTGAACACAACCAGCCCTAGAAGCAATCCTTCTGGCACACTGCTTGATACTGGCTGCCAACTAGACATCAAACCATTGATCACTACCCACTGAACCCAACAATCTATCCAGCTTTCTATCCACTTTATAATCCATTCATCCAATCCATACTTTTTTAACTTGCTGGCAAGAATATTGTGTATCAAAAGCTTTGCTTCAGTCAAGATACATCACATCCATGGCTTTCTCCATATCCAAAGAGCTAGTTGTCTCACCATAGAAGGCAATCCGGTTGGTCAGGCATGACTTGTCCATGCTGACTGTTCCTGATCACTTTCCTCTCGTCTGAGTGCTTCAGAATTGTTTCCTTGAGGACCTGCTCCATGATTTTTCCAGGGACTGAGGTGAGGCTGACTAGTTCCTTCTTCCCCTTTTTAAAAGATGGGCACTACATTAGCGTTTTTCCAGTAATCCAAGACCTGCCCAATCTTTTCAAAGATAATGGCCAATGGCTCTGCAATCACATCCGCCAACTCCCTTGGCATGCTCGGATGCAGTGCATGGACTTGTGCTCATCCAGCTTTTCTAAATAGTCCTGAACCACTTTCTTCTCCACAGAGGGCTGGTCATCTCCTCCCCATTCTGTGCTGCCTAGTGCAGTAGTCTGGGAGCTGACCTTGTTCACGAAGACAGAGGCAAAAAAGGTATTGAGTACATTAGCTTTTTCCACATCCTCTGTCACTAGGTTGCCTCCCTCATTCAATAAGGGGCCCACACTTTCCTTGACTTCCTTCTTGTTGCTAACATACCTGAAGAAACCCTTCTTATTACTCTTAACATCTTTTGCTAGTTGCAACTCCATGTGTGATTTGGCCTTCCTGATTTCATGCCTGCATGCCTGAGCAATATTTTTATACTCCTCCTTTGTCATTTGTCCAATCTTCCACTTCTTGTAAGTTTCTTTTTTGTGTTTAAGATCAGCAAATAATCATATCAATGACATACAACAATTATTAACAACTTAATTAAATCCTAATTTCTTCAAATATAGCCTATCCATAAGACTTTGATTAATTTTAACTACATGGAAATTTTAAAGTATGTGCATTATTCTGGGGTTAAGATCATTGTTGACAAAGGAAGAACTGACTCAGATACTAAATTTCCAAGGACCAAGTTGTTAATTTTATCTTACAAATTAGTTAATGGATTTACCTGTATATTTTCAGAAAATTAATTTGATACTCAAAGAGTAAATGCCCTAAGTTTGAATAAGATACACTATACTTTTTCACACAGAACAAAGAGGTTTAATTCTGCTTTAAGTACACAGCAAAACTCAACGTTAATTACAGAGTCATAACCAGCAATGCCATAATGTGCATGTGGTGTGTAGGGGGTCTCTTACTTCTTTGGAGCTTGGGTCAGAAAGTCTTTTGTTAAGAACAAAAGAATGGCCATAGTGGGTCAGACAAATAGTCCAGCTAACCCAGCATTCTGTCTTTGACCATGGTGGGCTCCAGATGCTTCAGAGAGAACAAACAGAACAGAACACGTTATCGAGTGATCCATCTACTGTCATCCTGTCCCAGCTTCTGGAAGTTGGAGGTTTAGGGACACTCAGAGCATGGGGTTGAGTCCCTGATCATTCAGGCTAGTACCCATTTATGGACCTATCCTCTGTGAAATTATCTAATTCTTTTTTGAACCCAGTTATATTTTTTGTCTTTACAACATTTCCTATCAATGAGTTACACAAGCTGTGTGTGTGTTTTGTGAAGAAGTACTTCCTTATGTTTATTTCAGACCTGCTGCCTATTAATTTCATTGAGTGACCCTGGTTTCTATGTTATGTGAAGGCATATATAACACTTCCTTATTCACTTTCCCCACACCATTCATGATTTTATAGACCTCTATCGTATCCCATCTCTTTTCTGAGCTGAATGGTCCTAGTCTTTTTAATCTCTCCTCATATGGAAGTTGTCCATACTGTTAATCATTTTTGGTGTCTTTCTCTGTACCTTCTCCAATTATATCTTTTTTGAGATGGGATGACAAGAACTGCACACAGAATTCCAGGTATGCAAATCTGTGAATTCATATAGTGCCAGGGTTCCCAAACTTGGTTTGTGGCTTGTTCCTGACCAATGGGTGCTGTGGGAAGTGGTGGCCCGGCCATTGGCTGGGAATGGCAAACCATGGCCACTGGGAGCTGTGAGCGGCCGTACCTGCAGATGCTCAGGTAAACAAATTGTCTCGCAGCCCGCCAGGGGCTTACCCCTGAACAGGCCATGAACCAAGTTTGGGAACCCCTGATATAGTGGCATTCTGATATATTCTGTCCTATTAGCTATCTCTTTCCTAATAATTCCTAACATTCTGTTGGCCTTTTTGACTACCACTGAACACTGAGTAGATGTTTTCAGAGAACTGTCCACAACGACTCCCAGCTCTCTTTCTCCAGTGGTAACAGCTAATTTAGACCACATAATTTGTATGTATGGTTGTGTAAGCAGAGTCAGGATGAGCTCTACCCTGACATCTGGTGGTGAATTATGGGAAGTGTGGAAAGAATGTCCGGAATGTGAGGTCTCAAATATTTGCATAGGCACACCCAGCAAGGAGCCAGCAAGGAGCCTGGAAATGTGTGTTTTGACATTTCTGGATCCACCAATTTCTCATTAATGGGCAGGATAAATAAAATGTTGCCAACCTGATATGTGAATGAGGAACTTACGAGACGCTTTATAACAGATAATGTCTCAATATAAATTAAATGACACTTGCAGACAAGGGAACATAAGAGTTCCAAAACCCAGTGAATTGAGAGAGGTTGGGGACAGTGTTTGTGTCTGGTGGGCAGTTTCTTGTGACCAGAAGACCAAGTTCCACCCTCTCCACTGTGGAATGTCAGAGGTTGATTTTTTATCCCTTGAAGACTCTAAGATACAGGTTGCTGAGCTGAACTCCCATTTTGGGCTAATGGTGCAATAGCAACTGGGTCCCCTACTATGTCTGAGATCACGGAGACTGAAATCACAAAAAGAGCTGAAATTACTGAGCTGGGAAGCAACGAGTGCTGTGCCTAACTAGTGAGGGAGCCTGAAGCTAATACTGTGGGAACCAAGCAGCTGGAGAGTGGAGCAGTTTTGGATGGCTGGAGCAGAACCACAGGACAGCTGGTGGAAGTGGACGGCTGGCAGAGCGGAGTAGCTGTGGGAAGTGTGGAGCAGCCCACAGAGCGAGCAGAGCCGAGCAATTTGCAGGGACCAACTGACAGCCACAAGGAAGTTGTGAGGGAAGCGGCCAGAGAGCAGAGGAGCCGGCTGGTAATGCGCGGAGCAGTTCGTGGAAAAGGCGGAAGCCGAACCCAACGGAGAGGCAGGGCAGTTGGCCCTGGACCACGTAAGTGCCCCATTTCCACCAGGATGAGGGGAGGGACCTCTACAGATAGACTCTTGAATTCTGGAGTGGCATTGACCAGAGACTTTGGGTTGTTGGACTTTGGAGTGATTGACTTAAGACCCTAAGGGGGAAAGAACATTGCAAAATGTACTGGGGGTGTTATGGGTGTGTTATAGACTCTGTTTGTGGTGTTTTTCTCCAAATTGGGATGCCGCATTGATTCCTTCCTTTATTAAAAAAGATTTTGCTACACTCAGAACTCTGTGCTTGCGAGTAGGGAAGTAATTGCCTCCTAGAGGTGCCCAGGAGGGTGTGGTATGTAAGTGTCCCAGGTCACTGGGTGGGGGCTCGAGCCGGTTATGCATGGTGTTATTGAAACGGAACCCCTGGATGCTGAACCCAGCCCTTGTTGCTGCCAACTCAGAGGGGCAGAAGGGTTACAGTTGTGATTATGTTTTCCAGTGTGCATTACTTTGCATTTATCAACATTAAATTTCATCTGCCATATTCTTGCCCAGTCACCCAGTTTTGTGAGGTCTCTTTGTAAGTCTTTGCAGTCAGCTTTGGACTTAATTAGCTTAAGTAATTTTGTATCATCTGCAAACTTTGCCATCTCATGGTTTTCCCCTTTTTCCAGATCATTTATGACTATGTTGAACAGCATTGGTCCTTGTTGCAGGCTCAAATTCTGCTGGAAGGCAGGGATTAATGGGGAAGAACTAAAAGCAGGTGGAGCCCAATATTCTATTGGGAAACCAGTCTGAAGTTCATAAAAAGAAAAGGAAGAAGGAGTCAGGTACTGGCTGGTAGAAAACTAAACAACCATACTGAGGGAGTGTGTGCTACAACTATGACTTTGTTTATTGTTTTCAAATGAAGTGCTAGAGTTTATTTTTTCCTCTCCTTAAAAAAGAAGTATTTTTTTTGTTTGTTTAAACTGTAAGACAAAGGAATTTAGGACTTTTATTTGCCATAATCCTGAAGAAAGGGAATTTTGAGACTAGATTTGAAGGAAATCCTGAAGAAGATTTCTTTTTCCTTATTGGTTTACCTTGTTTGTTTGTTTTTTATTGCAGATAGACCATTTTACAAATACAGTGCTTTATGAAAGAGAACAGAGAGAAGTTTTCAGCGTTCATGCCATGTAGCAATGCTTTCTCTTTACAGAGCAGACTACTAGATATTTTTTCCCCTCTGCCTATCCAGTGTGCTGCTTGCAATTTCCCATCTAGGCTTGCTGGCCCAACTGTAGCTGTTAAATATGAGCTTGCTGATTAACGACCCCTCAGAGTCTTCCTTCCTGTTTTTCTGTTACACCTTTCTGCTGGTTTCTCATTCCTGTGTGTCTAGTTGCCTCTGTTAAATGGTGACCTCTCAGTTAGGGTTGCCAAGTATCCGGTTTTCGACTGGAACACCCGGTTGAAAGGGGACCCTGATGGCTCCAGTCAGCACTGCTGACCGAGCCATTAAAAGTCTGGTTGGTGGTGCAGTGGGGCAGGCAGGCTCTGTGCCCAGCTCCACACAGCTCCCAGGAAATGGCTGGCCTGTCCCTCTGGCGGGGGGCGGCCATGGGGACACCATGCGCTGCCCCAGCCCTGAGAGCAACTCCCATTGGCAAGAAACTGCGTGACGCCTGTGGGCATGGGCAGTGCCTGTAGGCAAGAGCAGCATGCTGAGCCCCCTGGCTGTGCCTGCACCTAGGAGCCAGAGGGACATGCTGGCTGCTTCCTGGAAGCCGCCTGAGGTAAGCACTGTCCGGAATCCATACCCCAAATCCTATTCCATGCTCCAACCCCCTACCCCAACCCTGAGCTTCTTCCCACACCCAAACTCGCTCCTGGAGCCTGCACCCCCTTCCACACCCCAATCCTCTACCCCAGCCCTGAGCCTCCTCCCGCACTCAAACTCCCTCACAGAGCCTGCACCCCAACCCTCTGCCCCAGTCCTGAGCCCCCTCCCACACTCTGAACCCTTCAGTCCCATCCTGGAACCCCCTCCTGCACCCCAAACCTGTCATCGTTGGCCCCACCCTAGAGCCCCTACCCGAATCCCCTGCCCCAGCCTGGTGAAAACAACCAAGTGAGCAACCATACGGAAGAGCAAGCGATGGAGGGAGGGGGGAATGGAGCGAGTGGGGAGCAAGGCCTTGGAGAAGGGTCAGGGCAGGGGCGGGGCCTTGGGGCAGAGGGTGGTATAAGGGTGTTCAGTTTCTGCAGTTAGAAAGTTAGCAATCCTACCATAAATGTTATGGGTTTGTTGCTTATTACAACTGTTTCTGCTAAGAATCAGATTAGCTACTGCATCTTTGCCACAAAGGAGGATATGTAGATTCATCATAAGTCAGCAACTGGGAGGATTTGTACCTGATTCTGAGTTGTCCTGGACCTTGCGTCATCATTTACACTTATACATAATGGATGTATGTTGCCACCAATCTAATATGGTAGTGTGGGACACCCATTCAGCACTTATTTTGCACAGGTGCAAAACTCAAGGCAGTGGAAGTCCATAGTTTTCACTGCTTCGTGCTATAACATAGCAAATACCCCTACAACCAGAAAAAAAATTGTTTAGATGTCCCAATAGAAGTTTCTCACTAGGATTGTTTTTAAAAGACTTATCATATTTTACTCTAATTCTATGATGGTTGTTATGGAATAAAAACAACAAAGTAAAAAGTTCAGAAAACTCCATTCAGAGTATCCTAGCATGACTGCCTTTTTCCCCCCCAAAATATAAAGGTGAAGGAGGCACTCTTGTGGATAGCATATATCATGGAGTTTATATCAGTGTGCCGGGGTGATGACTCACTGGCACGGCACCTCCTGCTGGTTGTCCAGGGAATTAGCTCTTTCCAGCCCAGAGCATCCTCTGTGAGCCAGTGTCTCGCCTGCCGCTGACCTGTGACCTTCCCAGACACCGGTGCCCTTTGCCCAGGGGTTCTGCCCACCGCAGTACCCCCTCACTCTGGGTCTCCCCTCCCAGGGGAACCCTCAGCCACCTATCCCCAACTTGCCTCACTGGCTACTGCCAGTCTCCATTTAGCCCCCGCTCACTGGGGCAGATGTCAGTCTGTAAACTACTCATCATTGGCAAGAGGGGTTGGACCAGCTGTCTCTGCCTATTCTTAGGCTTCCCCTCTGCAACCCTAGTACCCTTTTGTGGGCCCTTAACTCAGCCTGTAGCCTGAGGCTTTGCTAGGCTGGAGCTCCCCAGCTCCCTCTGCCCTTCCCCAGCACTGCTCCACCCTAGGTACCAGTCTCAGCTTCCTAAACAGCCAAGCCCTTTTCTCAAGAGAGAGTGTGTCCTTCAGTGCCTGGCCTTCTTATAGGGGCCATCTGTGGCTTGATTGAGGTGTGTGCTCCACCTGTGGCTTCTTCCCCCAATCAGCCTAGCATTTCTTTACCACAGCCCTCTCCAGGGCTGCTTTAACCCCACCAGGGCAGGAGCAGGGTGATTACCCTGCTACAATCAGCCACAAATTTTTACACCTCAAACAAAATTTTATATATTGTAGGTACATGGTACTAATTCCATAACCATTTTCCTGATCTATTCACTAACGTTTCTAGCTAGCGTTTACATTAATGCGTAGCAGAAGAAGCTGAAGAGTGAGTATCACTAGTCTACTTTTTAAATAGAACTTATGTCCCCATGCTAAAATTGAGAATATGAGCAAAAACACAGATAGGAAGGTAAGTTGGCTTCACTAAATGTTTGCAATTAAAATTTTAGAAATAACTTAGCATAGAGAGAGTTTTTTAAACTAACGTAATTTAACATCATTGCATCATTTAACATCAACATAATTTAAATTAACTAACACTGCAGCTGTGGAAAAATGATATACCTTCTCCAAGACTCTGCCTGGATAAAAAATAAAATTATATTGTAAATCAAATAGACCCTTATGAGGACATATGAAATATAATTTGTGACACTGTTGAGGACATTATTATATGAAGTTCAGGTTTGTACTGTAATTATGGGCCAAATTCATCCATGGCCTAATTCCACTAAAAGTCACTGGAACAAGTTTACTGGTGTAGTAAATTATAAATTGATAAGTGGATCTAATGTGCCATAATAAGGTGTATGTTACACACTTTTAAACTTAGGCTGGGATTTTCAAAGGAGCCGAAAGGATTTAAACACTGATATCCCATGCACTCTGTCCCTGTAATATTAACTGTCCATAGTAATAAATATTGTAAATGCTAAAAGAAAATAAACTTATTTCCTGAAGAAAATTGCCAGTGGGGCCCTGCACAGAGGTAAATGTTCACACAAGCAGATCCCTTTGTTGGAGGATGAGGCAAGGACTTCTCAGGGCATGTACTGTAAGGTAAGGATGCTTGATGTAAAATAATTACCTTTCTCTGCTAATTGACAGCTGACAGATTTTTTTCACAGGCTACTTCCTTCTGGTGTAATTCAATAATTTCTTGTGATTTGTTTTTTGCTCTTCAAATTTCCATAGCCTTCCTAATTTCTGTCTTTCATTTTTACCTGGTATAGTTTATACTCCTATTAGCTACTTTAGGGATGAATTGCCATTTTCTGAAGGATATTGGTTACCCTGAACAACCTTTTGAATCTTAACACTTACCTCTTAAAACCAAAACAATAAGTATAGGTATGTGTACCTTCTGTCATTCAGTTATTACAAAGTGAATAAGGCTCCAAAATGAATCTAAAGATTTTAATTTTCTTATTTGACTGTCAGTTCTCTTTGTCCTAACTTTCTTATTTTTATTTTAATCCACTATTCTAAAGTTTGGTATTGCAGTTTTTTATATGATCTTTTCCGTTTAACTTAATTCTATCATGGACACTATTACTTAGTGGGTCAACAATAATTAATCATTGAAACAATTCTCATATGTTATTAAGGACAAAGTGGAAAGTAACCTTTCCTCCTATGAAAAACTAATTTAAGGCTTTGGAAAATTACTTCACTAAAGTGTACCCCTATGTATCAATAAGATCAATGTAGATAAAGTTGCCATTATGACTATTTCATTAGATTTTGTTACTTTTTTGTTCCCTTTAACATTGTGGACTCAGGGGACCCAATTCTTTATTGCCTTACACTTTGCACAGTCATGTTAAACTTGTATGAAGTGAGTGCAAAATGCTACTGTATAAGAGTGTGGACTCACCCCTGCAGTGCCTTCTGCTGGTTGCTTAGGGAATTAGCTCGATTTCTAGGCAGGTGATCCACTTGTCCCTTGCTGTTGGCCCTCATGTCCCTCCCTGGACCCGGTGCCCCTTTTACCTGGGGTGCTGCCCCCTGGCAGTAACCCCTTTTTCTCAGGGTCTCCCCCTCCCCGGGGAACCCCCACCCACTATCTCCACCTCACCTCAGTATATGGCTACTGCCAGTCATTGTCTAGCCCCCACACCTGGGGCAGACTGCAGTATCAGCCTACTCATCACTAGCAAGGTTGGGTTTGGACCTGCTGCCTTTGCCTATCCCTGGGTTGCCCTCTGCAACTCCCAGTACCTATTAGCCCAATGGTAGGCCGTAGCCTGGGACTTTCCAGGCAGGAGTTCCCCAGCTCCTCTGCCTTTCCCCAGCCCTGCACCACTCAGGTACCCTGTCTCTAGCTCCCTGCAGCCAGGCCCATCTCTCTCTACAGGCAGAGAGAAACTGTTTGGGCTCCTGGCTCACAGCCTTTTTATACAGGCCAGATGTGGCCTGATTGGGGCGTAGCCTAGCTGCATCTGCTTCCCCAATCAGTCCAGCTTTTAGAGCTGCAGCCCTCTCCATGGCTGCTTTAAGCCCTGATGGGCAGGAGTGGGTAACCACCCTGCTACATACTGTAACACCAGAAGATCCCAGTTGTCAGAGGGCTGAATGGAACCTGGGAACCTCTGGAGCTTAAAGCATGAGTCTCTACTTCAGGGGTGGGCAAATTTTTTGGCCCAAGGCTACATCGGGGAATAGAAATTGTATGGCCATGAATGCTTACAAAATTGGGGTTGGGATGTGGGAGGGACTGCTGGCTCTGGGGTGGGGCTGGGGATTAGAAATTTGGAGAGCAGTAGGGAGCTCCAGGCTGGGATCGAGGGGTTTGGAGAGCGGGAGTGGGATATGGGCTGGGGCAGGGGTTTGGGGCGTGGGGAGAGGTTCAGGCGGTGCAAGCTCCGAGCGGCACTTACCTCAAGTGGCTCCTGGAAGCCGTGGCATGTCCCTTTTCCGGCTCCTATGTGGAGTCGCGGCCAGGCGGTTCTACTTGCTGCCCCATCTGCAGACACTGCCCCTGCAGCTCCCATTGGAGTGTGTAGAAGCCGGAGTGGACCATGACAGCTTCTGGGAGCCTTGTGATGTGGCCCCTGACCCTGCGACCCAGCCAGAGTGCCAGAGTGGGGCTGAGCCACATGGTGCGGCCCATAACCCAGTGCCTCGGCCAGAGCGGGGCAAACCGTGTTGTGCGGCCCCGACCCAGCACTGTGGCTGGAGCACCAGAGTGGGGCAGAGCCCCTGGTGCAGCTCGTGGAGTGGCTTAAAATGGCTCATGAGCCATAGTTTGCACACCCTTGCTCTACTGCATGAGTTAAAAGCCATATGGCTTTTAGCTAAGTCAGTAGAGCAGCCTGATTAATATCTCTATCTAAGTGGTCTCGGTGCCACTTGATGGGACAGAGCACCACATCCAGGTGTGTGGGTTACTCTACCATTCTGGTGTTATGGAACTTCTTTATTTTCTGTTATGTGACATTTCTGGAATGTACATCTGTCATCACCGTCAGTGCACCATAACTATCAAGTTCTAGATAGCTGCTTGAGTGACATTTTTGTGAGGTGAGCCTGTGAAGTTAGCAAGCTTTTTCTGATTCTTTCTTTTCCCCCAGCTAACAATGCTGATACTTCAATTTGAGGATTTAAGGTACCTTCACCTATTTATATTAGTTAAGTGTTGTTATCCCTATTTTACTCATCGTGAGTAAATTGAGGCATCAGAAGGAGACTTTCTCAAGATACTACAGTGAATCAGAGACCAAGGTGGGAATGGAAGCCAAGAGTCCTGATTCCCAATCCTGTATGTTAGTCACATGATCATCCTTCCCCAATTTGTATTAAGGAGTACTTACCTATCTATCCAAACTCATCCATCTTTTTTCTTCACCATTATCTCTTGCTTTGCCTGTCACCAGCTGTTTCCTTTATCCCTCTTTTCCCAATAGTCACACTTCCTTCTGTCATTTCCATCTCTGAATTTCTTTGTAACCTGTCTGGTCCTGTTACCCTCACACCATGGCCAATTTCTGCTAGTGGAATGTGCCACTTCTCAAAGCTGGGAAGCAGTAATGCTGTCCATCTTTGTCCAGGAAACAACAGTTCCTCCCCACTGTGCTCTACTGAGAGGTACAATGGGAAGGAGTGAGCCAATCCAGGGAAAGGTGAGAAGGGGACGTATATGAGAAAACCTTGTCTGGCTGCTCAGAAATAGCTTCTAGCAGTAAGGTAGGGAATACTTCTTTGCTGCCAGTAGTCCTGCTGATGAGTGACAGGTCAACTGGCATGGATGAGAAAGTGAAAGGAGAGGCAAATGTATGACACTAACTCCATATATGACTGTAACTCCAAAGTAACACTTGGCATATATGGTACATCTGCCCTTTCCTATCCTTTATTTATTACCAAGTAACCATTGTATTGGAATACTACTAGATGAGGATTCTGTCAAGCCTGAGTGCTCTTCAGTGCCTGTCAGCTTTTCCCAGCTTCTAGTTTAACACACTTTCTTGTTTCTCTATGTCAGTAGTCTAGTCTGGTTTGGTTGAGGTTGAGACCATCGCTCCTGCATAGGTAATTCCTTTCTCCCAAATTTTCCATAATAAATTGAAAACCATTCTCTCTACCCTACTATATTATCCATGCATCCAAAATCCCACGGATACTCTCAGAAATTTTTCACATGATATCACAATGCACAGTGCCTCTGGAGATTCCAGCCCAAAGTTTCTTCTCCAACAAAACTCATGCCCAGAGCAAGGAAACAAATGCAAGTCAACCACTAAGATATATCAGTGGGCCATAGGCAAACCCCCCTCATGTCCACCCCAAAGGCCTCCCTGCATCCTGCTCCCAACTGGCTCCCCCTTGAGAGCACTCATCACCTCCCCATACTTGTAGAAGGTCTTGAGATTGTCATTGAGTGAGTCCTTTGGGCAAAGCAGAGAGAACACAGGCTTCAGGAAGTCAGAGGAGACCAGGCAGGCCCCCCAGGAGGGAACTCTGGTGCAGAAGGTGCTCCCATGGCATGGCAATGTGCTTTTTCTTCTTGTGGAGATACTGGTGAACTTTCCCCACACACAACAGGTGATTTATTGATAAGAACAAAAATTATTTAAAAAAATTATTAAAAGCACAGAGAAAATGGAGTAAAAACAAGAAGAAACTGCTTAACATGCCTAGATTTACACTATGAGTGAGCTAAACTACGTAAGGCTTTTTGAGTTTATATTACAGAAAAGAAACACTGTTTTTGAACATGAAAGTAATCTATTCCCATCTCATTCTGTCCCAAGAGAACCTCACTTCTCTGTATTCAGAGACCCCTCTTCCCTTCACACTAGGTCCACTTGCCTGCCCTGACACACCTCATCATCTAGGACAGCCACTTCCCATTCTCCAAGCCAGTTTTCTCCCAGTTACCTATATTCACACGCAGTAGAGTTTTAGAATTGCTGCTTTCTCTACACACAGCTTTTGCATGGATTCATCTATATTTAGAAATCAATGTAGTAAAATCAGTGTGAAAACTGTGTATAGACAAGGCCTAAGTCTTTTGCCCACTTAGGTTTGACCCTGCATACCTCCATCACAGTGTGGTGGCAGGGTCAAAATTGAGTGAGCCGCACTGTGACCTCATGCATGGGGGTGTAGTGCTGCTCAGGTCATGAAGGAGAGGCTATTGGGCCAAACCTGAGATTACTTTGTGTTCCAAAACCACAGTGTTTCTTTTCTGTTACATAAGCTTAGAAAACCGTACCTAGTTTAGCCCACTCGAAGTGTAAATCTTGACAGGTTAAGCAAACAGTTTCTTCTTGTCTTTATTCTCTCTATGCTTTTAATAATTCTTATTCTTATAAAGAAACCATCTGTCATGTATGGGGAATGGTCGCTAGTATCTCCTCAAGGAGAAAAGGTACAATGTATAAGAGGAGTACAGGAGGCAAAAGAGATTGCAGAACCTAAAACCACTGCGCTTATCTTGGTCAATAAGATGTGAAAAAAAGTATCCAGTCCCAGGAAAGTTCTGTGATGGGCAAACACCTCTGGACACATCAACAGAACCAGGAACAAGATAAGAGTTGGCAGGAGGTAAGGTAAGAGGCATGCAGTTATTATACAATAAAACAATTATTTGCAAATTTCCTGACTTCATTAAAAAATAAAATATTTGTTTCCCTTTGTCACAATATGAATACATTTGGCCTATAAACATAATTTTAAACTATCCCTGGGACTTTAACAATTCAGTCTACACATTGTCTCCCTTTCACTGCATTGTATTGGACTTACTCAGATTATTACTTAAAGGGTGATAGTAATGTTTACCTAGTAACATTAAACTCATAGATTTTAAGGCCAGGAGGGACTATTGTAATTATCTAGTCTGACCTCCTGCACAATGCAGGCCACAGAACCTCACCCACCCACTTCTGTAATAGACTCATTACCTCTGGCTGTTAGTGAAGTCCTCAAATCATGATTTAAAATTTTCAAGTTACAGAGAAGCCACCACGTACACTAGTTTAAACCTGCAAGTGACCAGTGCCCCATGCTGCAGAGGAAGGCAAAAAAACCCTAGGGTCTCAGCCAATCTGACTCAGGAGAAAAAAATTTCCCAACCCCAAATATGGTGATCAGTTGGACCTAGAGCATTTTGGCAAGTCAAGACCCAACAGCCAGACACCTAGGAAAGAATTCTTTGTAGTAACTCATAGCCCTCCCCATCTGGTGTCCCATCACCGGCCATTGGGGATATTTGCTACTAGCAGAACTGCTACGTGTCATTGTAGGCAGTTTCATCATACCATCCCCTCCAGAGATGTATCAAGCTCAGTCTTGAAACTAGTTAGTTTTTTTGCCCCCTCTGCTCTGCTTAGAAGGTTGTTCCGGAACTTCACTTCTCTTATGGTTAGAAACCTTCATCTAATTTCAAGCCTAAACTTGTTGATGGCCAGTTTATATCCATTTGTTCTTGTGTCAGCGTTGGTGCTTCACTTAAATAACTCCTCTCTCTCCCTGCTGTTTATCCATCTGATATATTGATAGGGAGCAATCATATCTCCCCTCAGCCTTCATTTGATTAGACTAAACAAGCCAAGCTCTTTGAGTCACTTCTCATAAATCAGGTTTACCATTCCTCTGATCATCCTAGTATTCCTTCTCTGCACTGTTCCAGGTTGAATGGATCTTTCTAATAATGTCTCTGAATTAATTAACATGAAAACATGTCATCCTCAAACAATGAAACTCTGAATCAGAATACTTTCAAGCCAATCTGTACCATCTTTTACACTAGATTTTGTTAGTCTGAAAATGTGAGGTAGGATTTCTTCCAGAAAGTTTTAGTTGTATGGACTTTTAGTTCCTTCAGTCCCCTTTGCTGCAGACTGCTGCACATGTTGACATTTAAAGTAATTTGTAATTTCGAAACAGTGTAGACATGCTGACTTAGAAGTTAAACAGTTATTTTTGTTTTTCAGAGTCTGTGATGGAATTGTTCAGATGTCAGATATGAGAGAACTAGCAAGTAGAGTCTCATATGTGAGTTAGATGCATAAAACAGAAGAACCGCATTGTCCTTGCTTGTTCCCAAGACCGTTCACTCTGAATCTCTGGCCTTATCTATATGGGAAAATTGACCAGAACAGAACTATTCCAGAATAGCTCCAGATATGGACAATATATTCTGGAATTTGTTCTGGAATAATTATTCTGATATGTGATTATATAGGGTACGTGCTAAAGACAGGAAACTACCTATATAAAGGTGGCCTCTTGTCCCATGTCCACTGTATTTACATTATAATAATTATGTGACTAGTCATGCAAACTGAGCTACAATTCTAATATTTTTAGACTTAAAGAGCGAATGCATAGTATTATACAATCCAATCATATTTCACTTGTCATCCTTGTGCCCATTGTAATTTCTACTCAATAGTGCTTGTGGGGATATACTTGTCAGATTATCTTTAGTTGTGATTGAAGTAGAGAAAAATTGGCCTGTATTTCTAAAGATGAACTCTGCTATTGTACAGCTGTGTGTTCTAAACTTGAAGGTTATATAAATCACATTCATACATCTTCTCTCTCATTTATGTGAATCATGTCTTTGCAAATGTTAGTGATTTTAAGTGCCACAGTAATCTAAACTGTCATTGTTCAACAAAGTTTGGAAAGTTGCTTGATTTTACTTTGTTTGCAAATGACAGTTGTTCTTGACTTCTGGTAATATTTTGAATCACAGACCATACCTTGTTTCAATAACTACATATTAGGACAATAACAAATGAAATGCAGAAGCATCCCTGTGTCTGCATAACATTATCAGCATTCATAAGAAGCTAATAAGGTCTATTTTGAACATCCTAATTGGAGTTTTGTGTACTCTGTGTACTGTGAACTAAGATGTCTGGGTGATTGATGAGAACTTGATTGTTCCTTGTGCTGATAACTTACAGGAGTTTTTAATATTCTAAACTCCTAGTAGATGGGCAATTTACTGCATTTTATCTTGGTTCAGTTTTAAACTGTAGCAGTTTGTCATCTCAAGGGAAAAAATAATACTAAACATCTGCACCAATGACATTTAAAATCTCTGTATTCTTGACTTTGATTTCTACAATAGCCAATTTATGACAATCATAGGAATGCACAGGCCTTTCACAAAAGCCAGGTATAAAAATACTCAAGAGGGGATCAGAGATTGGATTGGAAAGAATGCAAAACTACTATTTAGCTGCTGTATGCCTGCTATTTAATCCTGTATGCAGGATTTAGCTTGTGGTTCTACAGTAGGATTGGGAAGTAGAGAAGGTCAGACTAGATGATCCTAAGGTCCAGAATCTATGAAGGGGGTAAAGGTGAAGATGGAGAAAAATAATTGGGAAATGGAATTTTTTTAATATCTATTTTAAAGGTTCTATGCTGTATTGTAGCTATGTCTGTCCCAGGATATTAGAGAGAAAAGGTGGGTGAGGTAATATATTTTACTGGACCAACTTCTGTTAGTGAGAGAGACAAGCTTTTGAGCTTCACAGAGCTCATCTTCAGGTCATGGGAGATCTGGGTTCCTTGGTTCCACTGCCACCATGGCTGATCTTACCGAATTTTTGGTTGGTGACAACTGACTGCTGGTCTCCACAGGAGCTGTATACATCCTTCATTGTGGCCAGTCCACTATCAAGGCTTGAAGCCTGGGTTCCAACAGTCAGGTGAATCTGACCCAATATGTTAATCAATGGTGTAAGGAAGAGAGTACAAAAATCTCCAACTTTCATAACTGAAATCAGACGCTTTCAGAAGAAAAAGCAATTTCTTTGGATTATATTAGTGATACTTGCCTTGCCTGCTGAGAGGGAGAGGAAAAAACCCATCATGAAATAAAAATGTCAGAAAATAGCTAGTACACAAAGCCACTTGTACAGAATTAAAATTAGCTGAATCATGCTTGCCCAGTGCAGTGGTAGTTTTCAGCCTTCAGAAGACTGTGGTGTCTCTCTTGTTCCCACAGCAGCAGTAAGCTCACAATATATGTGAAAGAGTGCCATTCTTATTGTATATGAGCAACCCCAGTGATTAATTTAAAGGGCTATATTGATAGCTCTGTTCCTGTTTGGAAGGATGATTAACATTTTTACACAGTATCAGCAAGCAAAATGTGGAGAGACTTGTAAGCAGGGTCTGAATGAGCTCTCTCCTGACATCTAATGATGAACTTGGGAGAAAAGATTTCGGGAATGGACTGAGTTTGAATAAACATACCTACTCTGCCTAGGTGTGCAGCATCATGGAGCTGCTTTGCCAAAGTGATCAGTTTTGCCCTTGTTGCTGCTGACTCCACCTGGCAGAAGTGTTACAGATTGATATAACTAAAAAGTCTCATATTCAAACAGTTTGTTAAAAAGAGGTTGTCAAGACCTGCTGGAAACCATTCTGATAACCAGATGCTGATTTTTCTGCTCTCTACTTGTGGTATTTTTACAAGTTTCTGTTACAAAATAGAAATTATGAAGAATTAATAAAGAGAAATTAGAAGGGCATGTCTGTGACGTTCCCCGTCTTATTATCCAGACCGATGATCTGCTAGGTCACTCCAATCCTTGACTCTGGGACTTACCCTGCTCTGCTATGAGACCCTCCACTCCTGGGCTGTTCAAGCACAGCCTCTGGCATATAAACTGCTCCTTCGATTATGCAACTGAATGACACTTGCCAATATCTCCGGTCCCAGACACAACCCTAGGAACCTCTGACTTTCAGTGTCCAGTTATGCCCGCTGGATGCTGCAAGCTTATATGAGTTTGTCTGTTTAACAAAGGAATTGATATGTACCAGGCAGGAGTGGCGCCAGACTTTTTGGTGCCCTAGGCAGAATTCGGGGGGCAGCATTTTGTGCACTCCCATGGGCACGCGGGAGCTTCTGGCTCCACTCCCATCGCGCCACCGAAGAAGGACCCTCTGCTGAAATGCCTCAGGCGACAGCAGCAGTCATTGAGCTGCTCAATTGCCTGCCGCTGTTTTCCGTGGCACGTTGGCATAAGGTCCTTCTTTGGTGGCGCGACGGGAGCAGAACTGGAAGCTCCTGTGCACCCCGTGGGGAGCGCACAAAATGTCGCCCCCTGAATCCTGGCACCCTAGGCTGGCCCTAGTACCAGGCTTGTTATCCCAAGGGGAGTCTCTGACATACTTCAAAGTAAACACACTGCTTCAGGTAGAATAAACAAACAGATTTATTAACTACAAAGATAGATTTTAAGTGATAAGTCAAAGCACAACAAGTCAGATTTGGTCAAATGAAATAAAAGCAAAACACATTCTAAGCTGATCTTAACACTTTCAGTGCCCTTACAAACTTAGATGCTTCTCACAACACACTGGCTGTTTGCTCTTCAGCCAGGCTCTCCCCTTTGATCAGTGCTTCAGTTGCTTGATGTGGTGGCTGTAGATGTAGGTAGAAGAGAGAAGAAGGGCATGGCAAACGTCTCTCCCTTTTATCATGCTCTTTCTTCCCTCTTGGCTTTGCCCCACCTTTAGAGTCAGGTGAGCATTACCTCATCGCAGTCCCAAACTGACTGAAGGAAGAGGGGTGACTTACTTGAGAGTCCAACAGATGCTTTCTTGCTGCCTAGGTCAGTGTCCTTTGTTTCTGTGAAGCTGGGCTGGGCTTGTCCCATACATGTCCTGATGAGGTGTGAACTGTCCCTCTGCTCTTGGAGAGTTTTACCTAGGCCTTTTATAAGTCATGAGGACACATTTTCAGTTTCATAACTATATAATCATGAAATTAAAATCTATAACATTACTGTAATAACAATTATTATAACATCACTAAAACAACAATGCTCAGTGCATCATAGGGTGACCAGATGTCCTGATTTTATAGGGACAGTCCTGATATTCAGGGCTTTGTCTTATATAGGCACCTATTACCTCCCACCTCCTGTCTCGATTTTTCACACTTGCTATCTGGTCACCCTAATGCATCATGAGCCTTCCGAAGACACCCAACATGGCAAACTTTGCATTGGATACCACACAATCATATAAGGATGAACATAAGGGTGCTTGGTGTTCCCCTGAGGTACAGAATGTCACAGTGTCCTTGGAATTATTTTGAATTTAGAATATTTACTGCAGTGTACTGCCTATTTAAGGCTACTGAGGGAACATCCCAGGGCTGGCACTACTCCTTTCCAGGATTTTCTTCTTAAGATATACCTGTAGGACAGTGGTTCTCAAAGCCGGTCTGCTGCTTGTTCAGGGAAAGCCCCTGGCGGGCTGGGCTGGTTATTTTACCTGCTGCATCTGCAGGTTCGGCCAATCGCAGCTCCCACTGGCCACAGTTCGCCTCTCCAGGCCAATGGGGGCTGCGGGAAGTGGTGCGGGCCAAGAGACATATTGGCCACTGCTTCCCACAGCCCCCATTGGCCTGGAGCGGCAAACCGAGGCCAGTTGGAGCTGCAATTGGCCGAACATGTGAACCCGGCAGGTAAACAAACCATCCCAGCCCGCCAGGGGCTTTCCCTGAAGAAATGGCAGACCGGCTTTGAGAACCATTGCTGTAGGACATGGAATGCCATCACTGAGTGGAAGGAAGTGATCTCTGGGAGGCAGTAGGGGGAACATTCTAGAATGCTGACTTTGTTTTGGTCTTGAGATCAGAGTGCTGCATGTAGAGTGGGTTGGAACTCCTTTCAGTGATAGAGGATTAAACTGGCCCCTGGCAGTGCCGGCCAGGCCCCCCATCTCAGAATCAGAAGAGCTGGGCAGCCAATCTCTAGTCATAGCTTTGGAAAGATGAGTAGAGGAGTATAAGAGTCCTACTTTTTCCACAGTCAGACTAAGACCTGCATGGACTTAGGGCAAGTAAGCCTTTCATCTTCATGTTTTCCTTTTCCTTTTCTTTCAAACCTATACTAGTTTGTTTTTTCTTAGACCAAGGGAAAGAGGTTAGGCAGGGAAAAAGAAAATGTGTGGGTTTCATTTTTATAGGGCACACCTTTTAATGTTTGAGTTGCAATGAGCAGGCTTAAAAATGAGCAAGCCAGGTGGGCTGATTTTGTTGTTCATGCATTGGAAGTGTGTGCCTGTTTTATTTGGCTGGCCATAGATAAACAAACAGATGAAGCCAATGCCAAGAAAAGCCTTTGCATGATGTCATTTGAAGTATATTGAGTCAATTAATTATGATGGACAAGGCCACCTTGATAGCCCATATACCTGGGTCCAAAGCATGGCTGATAGCTACTAGTGCAACTAACCTGAAAATAACAAATGCTCTTGCAAGCTCATTAACTATATGAGCGTCTTACGAAGTGGGGGTGGGGTGAGGAACTAAAGGACATGCCTTCTGTAAGGGATTGGTATGTAACTCTCAAAGCTGGAAAATACTTGATAATGAATACTTCATATACCTGAAGAAGATACATTTTCTAACTGGTGAAGTCTTTTAAGGAGAGCTCTGGTGTCAAGACACCCCTTCCAGAGCTTCAGCTGAGGATGTATGATAGATCTGTACCCCTTCCAGAAATCTTCCTTCCATCCAAACCTAGTATCATTTTTCCTGCCTCCCTTCCTCAAGTCATTCCTTCCTGCCCAAGCCACAGGCTGTCTTGGTACTCTCCTTTCCACCCATTCCAACCAATCTTCACATCTTTGACTCCGCACTCCCTTCTGTGTAGGCTTGCCTGCCCCACTTTAATCACCCTGGATGGCATTAGGGAGGGGGCCCCATCCTCCAAGACACTTAAGGGAGTGCTAGATATCTACTTTCCCTACACTGGACATGTAGGAGTGGGAGTTGTCAGGTAAGTGCTACATTCATAGAGTCTTCTGGGAGTGATAGGAAAAAATGCATCTACTGCCTATTTGTACCACTTCAGAGACAAAAAATCCTCGCAGACTTGCAAGGATGCATGGGTCTTTTACTTGTACATGGAAGCAGGAAATAGAACATATGGTTTTCTATTGACTGGGAGAGGTTGCTATCATACCTCATGGGAAGGGGCAGATTTGGGTTGCAATCCAGTTACCTGCTCAAAATGCTCTGAAAGAAGGGTTTGAAAGCCAAGGAAACAAGCTCCAAGGAATTCTGTTTAACATCAGACCCAAAATAGAGACAGTCCAGATTGGGATCTCTGAATCCGATCCCTCTTTCTGCAAAATGTGAAGATTAAGACAAGAGGGAGGTGTCATTTAGCTCATATCTAAAGATAGTAACTCTGACTCTAATTTCACCCCAGTTTTTCACCAGTGTAACTTGATATATGACTTAAGTAGACTTTATGTAGTGCATAGGCTTTTGCTGGCCCTTTGGACAGGCATGAATGTTACTCATTGCGCACAGCTACTGAATATGCACCCAGATTGGTGCAAATTATGTTACTTGACTACTTACAGCTGTTTTATGACCATCTTAATTTATTGTGATTGCAGATTTTGAAATTCTGTTTGAAGTTGAATCTAATTCCAATTGATATAACCCCCCTTTTTTAAGTGCAGTACAGGGACAGCACTAGGGGGACTTGTGGGAGCCTTATCCACCCCAAAATTTCTTAGCTCCCCCCGTAGCCCCCTTCACACTATTAGCCCCAACATTATACAGGAGTACGGGTAGCATGGTATGGTATTGCCACCCTTACTTCTCTACTGCTGCTGGTGACACTGCTGCCTTTAGAGCTGGGTGACCAGAGAGTGGTGGCAGTTGGCTGAGTGCCCAGCTCTGCAGTTGTGCATTGCTGCTGGCAGCAGTGCTGCCTTCAGAAGTAAGGGTGGTATGTGCCCACAAGATGTACAGCACACTGTTTTCTGTCTAGGCCACTTTAGTCCCTCACTGGGAAGAGGCTGGCTCTACCCCTGGTACAGTATCTTAAATATACAAAAAAGCTTTGATGAGAAAGGATGATAGCAAGCAGAGGAACCTCATCTGGCCAAATTGAAGACAACAAACTGCCCTGCAGAAGAAAATGTGCTGTATATGAAAAACAGTTTATTAACAAAACTGCAAAAATTAAATGACTATCTCAACTATCATAAGGACATGCTGCTCTAAACATCACTATGCGGTTGCTGAAAGGCAGTCAAGCATGGCTGAAGTCCTTATTGTGGGCAGTAAATCTAGGTTAAATTCAAGTCCATTTACTGGTTCTATATTTAATAAAAGCTGTTGACATTAGTGTCACTAAATGGTTTGTGCTGTACCGTGTTACAATTTAGACCAACTGATGGGAAAGTTCAGATATTAGTGCTTGGAAATTACACAGTGTAAACTGATTATTTTTAACTTCACTAAAACTAAGTGTTAAAGGTTTTAGAGAAGCACATCTTCCCAGCAAGTAATGTTGGTTTTAAAGAATAGTGGTTGTGCTATGATCATGGTCTGAGGGTTAGATTTAATGTCTGTTGTACCTACTCCAGTTACTTTAGTTACCCGTGCCACGTGGTGCTGACCTGAGGAATGGCACTAACTGCTTTTAAAGCAACCAATTAATGAACAAAACTAATTTAAAAAACTTATTACTACTAATAGGAGGTGTTGGTATTTACATTTTTTAAATGGGATCCTGTACTGCATTAAAATATATGGTTCCAACCCTAAATTGAAGAAATAGTGAACGTTTGTGCCTGGATGTCATTCTCCTTAAATGAGGCACAGACAGTTAGATGACTTTCATTGCTGCCAGCTGACAATGCACTTGAGAAAAGCTGAGCTGCTCATATGATGGAGGCTGCACAAGAAGCTTGCTCCCTGAACACATCACAATTGGTTGCAGAGAATTACTGAATTAAATAAAATAGATGTGTGTTTACTCTCTTCTAGAAATCCTTCTGGCCAAAAACAAGCTGTCAGGGTTTTTTCCTAAGGATAACTTTTTGTACTGCAGTATGTTAACCAGTCTTTGAAGCCATTAATTCTCATAATTACATATATCTAGACAGAGGTAATATAAAGCAGCTTTGCAAAAATATGCTTGCCCAATTGCCTGGGACAAGTAACTTTTTTTGACAGGCAAGTAAAATATTTTTGGCTTTTATTGTTGTAATTTGTCATGTTAAATAGACATTCAGGCCAGAATTCTAAATTTAGGCATGCACAGGTATGAGTGTACATAAAATGTACTTAATTTATGGATCGGAATACCCAGTGTGCGTTTAGAAATCAGCTATTTATACTGCACTTTGCCAGTTACCCACACTATGTTTGTGTGCATAAATTAGAAATACACAATTGTAAATAGCTAATTATGAAAAATCTGGCCCATATGTTTTATTAACCCACTTCTGTTCCTCCTCATTAAACATGGTTGCTCTCAGTATTCAGTGGGAAATTAGCTGAAAGCAGTAAAAAGAGGCAAGTGAAGACAAGTTAAAGCAAAGTAGTTACAACAAAGAAGAGCGGTTAATTTTAAACTCACCCCGTACATTGTTCATATAATATATGGTGGCTGAGGAGGCCTGGACAACTGTGTTTAGTTTGTATGTGTCCCTTTAAGACTCCGATGCCAGCCAACTGATACATTGGAAATACTTAGATTAGATAGGTATTGAGCACTGTATAGATTAGAAGTTTTAATACAGATGCCTATTTGAAGAACAAATGCAATCCTAACAAGGAAGCAAGGGATGAATATCTTGTATGATTTGTAAAGAGTGTATAGCTTTGTCTGTTTCCTCCCCCACATGCATCAGTAATTGTTTTGTCACTGAAATACAGAGCCTGATGCAGTGTAAATCAGCCTAGCTCTTTGAGGATCTAGCTCATACTGTTGTTCCAACATGGTTCAATATCCATTGTCTTGAAGGTAGGGCTGGATTAACTCATCTCTGGACCCTAAGCAAAAACCCCTCATGAGCATATCTCCCCCACACCAGGGCTCCCTACTGCCCTCTAGTGGCTGGCTTTTCTGTGCAGCGACTTACCGCAGCTCTCCATGTTTGTAGCAGCTCTTAAAGTCATCACTGAGTTAGTCTTGCAGGGAGAGCAGAGGGGACCTGGGCTGCTGGAAGCTGGGGGGAGCCCCGGTACAGGAGCCAGTCCCACAGCAGCAGCGAGGAGGAACACTGTCAGCTACACTGCCTATTCAGGTTTGGCACTGTGACTCTCTAATGATGAGGCGGGTGGTGGTGAGGTCAAAATTGAGTGACTGGCCATTGCAATCTGGTTCATGGGGGCCATAGCACCACTCAGGTTTAGCCCTGGCACCCCCACGTCATGATGTAGGAGCCATAGGGCCAAACCTGAAGGGGGCAATCAGTACTGCTTCCTCTTGTCACTGCCATCTGACCAGCTACCTGAATCAGACCAGCCAGAGTTCAGGATGCCCTCTCCTGCCCACAAATTGGGCCCCATACCCATGCTAAAGTTTCTTATGCCTTAATCCAGCCTGGGACATATGAACAATCATTCCATATAGCCATACCAACATGTTTTTGGAGCAAGGAGTTTTGGGAAGCTTCTAACCTGGACATCCCCGTATCCCTGTCCAAACAAGGCAAATCATTCTGACAATTGCTTAATATTCTGCTTAATTTTCTCAGCTGTAGCTAGAGTTACCACTGTTTCCAATAGGGATGTCTACCCAGAAGAGTTATTTATCCTACTGATGGAGTGACAGGGTATATAGACACTCACACTGACAAGGAAGATGCTAGAAAGGCCCTAGGGGCAGGGCTAGCCTCACCCATTTGGACCTGTCCATCATGTATGGTAGGGAGGAAACTGCAGTCAGCTGGTGGGGAAGGAGTAGGATTTTTCTAAGTGAGATACTCTTGGAGTCACAGAGGGAATGACCAGCTTGGAGTTGTCCCCCCAGACCTATGGAGAGTGCAGCAAACTCTCAGGGTAATCCAGAGAGATTTATGAAGGCCTGCAAGGGCCAGGGCCTCTTGCAAGTTGTAAGGAGATGGGGCCTGTGCTGAAGACACCCACTCTAAGTAACTGGGTGGGTCAGGTTCTCCCACTATCTGAGTGTAAACTTCAAGGAGACTCCTCTACAGAAGGCTTGAGAGGAAAGATTGCCTAGCCATGGGAAAGTCTGAGAGAAAGGTGGTTGAATATTAAGGATGGACAGAAAGAGCAATATAGATAATTTCACCTGTTGAGATGAAGAGGTCACTAAGTACCCAAGTTCCAGGCCATTCTTATGCTACCTTTGTATATTTTCAAGTTAATCATGTCATAATTATTCAGATTACATTCCATGCTTATGTTATTGTCTTTTGTACAATGCGTTCTTAAAAGATAAGTTAAATATCAACCAGTAATATTGCTTAGCCACACATTGCTAAGTGCTGTGTTGCTCAGCTTGGCAACTGTCTTGCTCCCCTGCCACACACCTATTAAATGAGATGGTTTTTAATCCACCCCCTCCTTTCTTTTTCTTGAAATAATATTTTGATTCCTGTCATGGTCTATTTATTTAGTATAGTATCTATAGTATCTAAGTACCTCACAATCATTAGTGGATCTTTACCTTCACAATACACTTATAGTGTAGAAAAACACTACTCATTTTCCAGGCAGGAACTGAGGCACAGGGTAGATTAAGTGATGCATCCAAGGTCACATAAGGAATCTGTTCCTGAGCCAGGAACTGAACTCAGGTCTCCAGTCTCATTCCAGTGCCCTACCCACATGCTTTCTACTCTTAATCACTTGGCTACTCCTGCTCAGTCTGTAACAATTCTCAAATAGAGAGGGCACTAAGAATCAGACTGATTACATTCCTCTAACCTAACTTTGCTTATTTAGTACTTTGCTTTTGTAGCTATGTACTCATGAAGCAATACAAATTTGTGCTGAATGAAAAACTGCAGTAGCAATCTGTGCCAGACTGCATCCGGCACTTGTAAAGTACAATTAGGGTGATCAGATGTCCTGATTTTACAGGGACAGTCCTTATATTTGGGGCTTTCTCTTACATAGGTGCTTATTACCCCTCCCCCTGTCCCCTGTCCTGATTTTTCATAATTTCTATCTGGTCATCCTAAGTAAAATATTTGTGATTATACAAGAAGCTTGCACGTGTAATGGAAGAGAGCAAGCTAGTATGGGGACTCAGAGAGGTAGGTGACAAGGTTAGGTTGTTGGCAAGGAAGATGTTAATAGCCTCATTTTCATAGTGTAAAGGGGCAGATAGTGCTTATTACCATACTATCTGAGAACCTTCAAAAATTAATGATTTATTTTCCTTACAGTACCCATTAGGTGCTGAGAGCGATCCCCATTGTAAGGCATTGTGAGGCACAGAGATTAAGACAAAAATGTTAAGTGACCAGTTATTTTAGGTATCTCCAATTCTTGGTGCTCTACTTGAAACAGTTTAAATAGGCCTGATTTTTCAGAAAGAGCTCTATGCTAACTCTCTGCAAATCAGACCTTTTCATGTATTGTATGTTGAGGCCCCCAAAACAGAGGTACTCAATCATTTGATGCTTTTTGAAACTCTAGCCTAAATGGGTTGTCTAAGGTCACAGAAAGATCTCCTGAGTCCATAATTGTCCTCAGCTGGCTCTGTTCAGGAATGCATTGGCTGTCCTGGGGACTCAGGAGGGATTCCATTCCCAAGAGATGTTCCCGCTACTGTAACAGAAACATGTTTGATGAATACTGTAGAGAAACTTGTAAATGCTCAGAGCATAAACAGATAAATGTCATCGCCCATGATTGTCAATTGAACTTCTTTCTTGAGCATGATGTTAAATATTTTAACAGTGATTTTACTATATATGGCTCAGAATCCCCATTTACATTTGGTCTGTGAAGTGAAGTCCTATCTGAATACCATGCACTGAAGTGCTAGAGTGTTGACACTAGTCTTTTTGCATATCACTGACATATGAGTGACTGAGATTAGGAATGGCAAATTTGTTCAGAAAAAATAAAATCAACCCCCTATTTTCATCTCTCTGCCAAAACAAATATAGGACATTTTTTCCATGCCCAGTTCTGATCTCCCCTATTTCCTGACACTTCAGATAGCTGTAGTTTGTATTCTCGCCACACCACTCTGACAATCTACCCAGTTTCTTTCCCAGTGATCCTCCAGTCTTGCTCCATCCCCATGAAATTTTCCTAAGGAGCAGAAGTAAGGAAGCTAGGAGCAGCATAGTTTAAGTTGAGAATATAGAACCTTATTTAAAAATAAGGTAAGAAGGCTCATAGAATGAAAGCCATCTTGCTTAATTGCATGGTATTTAGTACTTGTAATTATTAGGCCTTTGACACAGATAATGTCTAGGAACAATCAAAATATAGACTATGAAACATGCAAATATTAGTAGCATTGATATTGTGTGGTCATGACAGATAAAGTCCTTGTAAAAGTACATTTTGTTCCTTTTGTAATGATTTCAGTTTTAAAATTATGTTGTTTTTATGCAGCTATATTTAGTCATTCCAAATGTGAATATCCATAGCTTGTTCAAGTGTGTTCTCCTTCACTTAATTTCTTATCACTGACAGCAGTCCAAACACTTGTCTCAATTTTCAGATCAAAGCTGATGAAATACAGATCTCTAAAGAACTGAATTGCCTCATGTATTTTTGTTCATCACAAAGAAAATAAACAAAACCAAAACCAGAACAATCATTTAAAGAGTTTTAGATATTTTAGTAGCATCTCATCCACTGCAAGCAAATTTTCCTTTTCTAACATTTCTGCTTTGCTCTTTTCTTACTCTGTTGAGTTCATAAAATGGTTTATTTATTAATTCTTGTCTCATGCATGCACTTTTGCTCAGTAATGGGGCAAGAATGCCTGCACTGAGTAACTATTAATTACTGAGGATCCACCATGATGCTTTGCAGGAGTGCCAGGGAAGCACTTGTCTATGCCAGCTGTAGGTCAACTCCCCAGCTCCACTAGCCCTGGACAACACAAGCACTCCCCTCTAGGCCTACACAGGCCCCACTCTTTCGCTACAGGTTAGCAATGGACACATTCCAACCCCCAAGCTCTCCAAGTGTCTCCTTGAAATGTTCAGCTCCTGTTCCACTGGACACTCCCAGTATTCACAGAATCACTACTTCCAAAGAAACAGTACAGCCCAGCTTACCAGTGTCACCTCAGATCATCACTTTGCTTGACACACTGAACTTAGATTTGTTTATAGTGAAAGTAAAAGTATATTTAGCGAAATACAGAGTTCAAAGTAATGACAAGTAGAGGTACTGGAAACAAATGGTTACAGATAAAATAAAATCATAACACACATTCTAGAATCAGGTAGGTACTTTGCTGTTTTAGAGCAGGAGTGGGCAACCTCTGGCACGCAGGTAAGCACCCTGGCAGGCCAGGCCAGTTTGTTTATCTGCCGTGTCAGCAGGTTCGGCTGACTGTGGCTCTCACTGGCCGCAGTTCGCCGTCCCAGGCCAATGGGGGCTGCGGGAAGCAGTGCGGGCTGAGGGATGTGCTGGCCGTGGCTTCCCGCCACCCCCATTGGCCTGGGACAGCAAACCGCGGCCAGTGGGAACTGCGGTCTGCTGAACCTGCCAAAGCGGCAGGTAAACAAACTGGCCCAGCCCGCCAGGGTGCTTACCCTGGTGAGCTGTGTGCCAGAGGTTGCCGACCCCTGTTTTAGAGCAATGCTCACTCAAAGTCCTTTCAGGCTTGACTGTGAGCCTCTGTTCATGGGATACGTTGTCAGTTTGCCTCTGTGGTGAAAGATGCAGGGTGTCTCTTTGCACTTCCAGATATATCTGAACAATCCATTGTCCTTACTCATAACATGATGCGTCCTACTGGTTGTATTTTTCTGTATACTCCTTCCTGGTACATTTCACAATCTTTGAATCCACATCTGGCTCAGGAGGCAAATATGAATGAAGTGTGGGGAGACCAGAGGGGGAGTTAAGCCTCTGTTATCCCTTCCTGAAAGAAACCTGTCCAAGACATGTTACCTGCATCAAGAACATAATTTTCAGTATAGATACATAGTCCTTAAATATTAGCTGTGCATATGTTTTGCAATGATTATGGCAATCAGTGAGCTGTTGTCTCAGTAGGAACCTTGCATGCCAATCTTTATTGAATTAATATGCATATATTCAATGTAGGGGATCCCTTTAAAATCCTCTACACCTCATGTGCCCTCTGCTAATGGGCAGCAAGAAGTTATTGAGTCACATCTACAACCACAGCACTGGGGGAAATTTCTGCTGGCTTCAATACTGAATTAATCAGATTTAAGAAACGATCACACTAAATGATTACAAAGATCAATTTCTTAGGGTTTTTTTTAGTAAGTCACCTTATATGCCTTCTGTACTTGCAGGAACTTAAATATAAACAAACATCTAATTAAGCTACCCCCTTAAGAGAGTCAGATAAGAAAGCAAAAACTGAAGAGTTAGCTGTTAGAGTCAATATTCTGCACCATGGTAGCCCTGGAAAAAAGTCTATTATTCAAGGATTATGTGGCTTTGTGTAAGCTCCCACAGTACAGAAGCAGAACTATGTTTTTATTAAACTCAGCCCAGACAACCATAGATGATCAGGGAAGAACTTGACAGTGAAATAGATCTATGCTAGTGTAGTGGGAGGAATGGGTTGATAAAAAAGAAAAGATGGATGTGATATTCTGAACTCTAACTTACAAATGTTACTATTAATTGTACTTTAAAGTATTAGTTACTTATCTGTGAGGATGTTTCATGCCATTTGGGGATGATTTTCACTTTACTAAGAATAATATGTGGAAAACTTTTCAGAAACAAAATTTTGGATGATTACATGAGTACTTCATTTTGCTTGTGGCTTCATTATGTCCATGTATAGCTAGTACTTTGTCCCCTGCCAGATTGAAAACTTGCAACAAATTTAGCCGTGACATATAAATTCATAACTTGTACTTCAAAAATTGTACATGATATTGCACATATCCTACTAATATCAAATATGTTTTCCTGTACAAGACAATGGGCTACTAAGGTTTGCAATTATTTCTACTACTTTTAGATTCAAATTTCTAATGTAACAAACAATATATTAAATTCTCACACCAGACCTGTGAATCAGGAAAGCAGCATGTTCTTTAATCTGCAGAAACTGTGAGTAGACACTGTTATTGTGTGCTCTGGTAGTCCCTATATAAAATTGACAACACGGAAAAAATGGCACTGTGACACCAAAGCCCATTAATGGTTCACTACTGTGTGTCAGCAATTCTTGTCAGGTCTTAGATACTCACTACACCTAACACACAGTTATCATAATCTCTATTTAAAAGGTGTCATTGATGGTATCATGTACAAACTGGTAACATGCCATGTGGTGTGTGTACTGGATCTGTACAAAGGGTTATAAATATGCACTAGAATCATATTTTTAAAATGTGTTTGGCAAGCAATGCATATGCACAATCTGCCTTAGACAAAGGACCATGTATTTGCTTGTCTGACCAGCCTGGTCATTGGGCCAAGACAATGAAGAGAGATTTAGATATAAGGTAAATAAAGCCATCAGGAAAGGAAGTGGGGAAAGATGAATATTTAACAGTTGTGACTTGGGGGTGGAGACTGTGCGCCCAGGAAGCCATCTTGCCTCTTGAATCAGGATCAATAAACTTTGGGAAGACAGCATGGCATCTATACCCTGGAAGGGAAGAAAAGCTTAGTCTGGGTTTACATTTCAAAGAATAAATTGCAAAGATTTACTGTGCTATAAAGACAGGGTATGTGAACCTCAAATGATGATAAGCCATTGAATCAACTGATTGTATATACAATATTACCATATTATACAAGTGTATTGAGTAAGCACTTTTATGAAAGCTTGTGGCACACTGGTGATCAATATCACTGTTAAATGTATGCAGTAACACTGTATGAGGATTTATGGATACTCATAAGAACATAAGAATGGCCATACTGGATCAGACCAAAGGTCCATCCAGCCCAGCATCCTTTCTACTAACAGTGGCCAATGCCAGGTGCCCCAGAGAGAGTGGACCTAACAGGCAATGATCAAGTGATCTCTCTCCTGCCATCCATCTTCACCCTCTGACAGACAGAGGCTAGGAACACTATTCCTTACCCATCCTGGCTAATAATCATGAATTTATCTAGTTTTCTTTTAAACCCTGTTATAGTCCTAGCCTTCACAACCTCCTCAGGTGAGGAGTTCCACGGGTTGACTGTGCGCTGTGTGAAGAACTTCCTTTTTTTTTTTTTTAAACCTGCTGACCATTAATTTCATTTGGTGGCCCCTAGTTTTTATATTATGGAAACAAGTAAATAACTTTTCCTTATTCGCTTTCTCCACACAACTCATGATTTTAAATACCTCTATCATATCCCCCTTTGGTCTCCTCTTTTCCAAGCTGAAAAGTCCTCATGGGACTCATTCCAAACTCTTAATCATTTTAGTTGCCCTTCTCTGAACCTTTTCTAATGCCAGTATATCTTTATTTGGCATACAGCAAAACTATGCTGAGTTGATCAGACTCAAGCATAGGGAGTGCTTATATGGCATACCAAACATCCAAAGTTATACAGACAACTTCTTTCTTTATGTATGTTTACACATTACATGGCATTTGCTATACATTACACCACACATTTTTGGACTGGCTTGGTTATTTTGCAGGAACCAATCCCTGCACAGCATGCTTTGTCCATGTGCTGTTCACATGTGTCATAAACAGATAGTAGGAGTTAATAGAACAGAAGTACTTTATATCTCTTTTGTCTGTAAAGGGTTAACAAGTTCAGTGAGCCTGGCTATCACCTGACCAGAGGACCAATCAGGGGACAGGATACTTTCAAATCTTGAGGGAGGGATAGTTTAATTGTATGTGCTACGTTAGAATTTGGTTGTTGTTCTCTCGAGTTCTGGAGGGACCAGACGTGCAACCAGGTTTTCTCTCCAATCTCTCCAATACAGGCTCTTATAAGTCAGAATAGTGAGTATTAGTAGATAGGCGAGTTAGGACTTATGTTTGTTTCTCTTATTTGCAAATGTGTATTTGGCTGGAGGAGTTCAAATGTGTCTTTGGGCTGGAAGGATTTTAATTTGCTTGTTACTTAGGCTGAGAGGGTATTCCAGTGCCTATAGCTGAAAGACCTGTACCTATTCCATCTTAAATTTACAAAGATAATTTTTTACTGTTTTTCTCTTTTAAGTAAAGTTTTGTTTAAGAACCTGATTGTTTTTTATCTGGTGTGAGTCCCAGGGGATGGGGTCTGGATTACCAGGGAATTGGTGGGGAGAAAGGAGGGAAGTGGGAGAGAAGGCTAATTTCTCTCTGTGTCAGGATTACTGTCTCTCTCAGGGAGAGTCTGGGAGGGGGAGACAGAAGGAGAGGGGAAGGTGAATTTTCCTCTCTGTTTAAGATTCAAGGAGTTTGAATCACAGTGATCTTCCAGGGTAACCCAGGGAGGGGAAGCCTGGGAGATGCAATGGTGAAGGAAAGGGTTTACTTTCCTTGTGTTAAGATCCAGAGGATCTGGGTCTTGGGGGTCCCCGGGCAAGGTTTTGGGGGGACCAGAGTGTACCAGGCACTGAAATTCCTGGTTGGTGGCAGCGCTACAGGTTCTAAGCTGGTAATTAAGCTTAGAGGAATTCATGCTGGCACCCCATCTTTTGGACGCTAAGGTTCAGAGTGGGGGTTTATACCATGACAACATGGAACCTGATCTTTACATTCCAGGTTAATTTTCTCCATCGTCCCTAGCATCAAGGTGTTGCTGCTTATCTTAAATAGCACAGACATCCTGACTCCAGCATACTGTTTGTCAAACCTTAACTTACAACTTTATCTTCCATTCACCTTCCCAGTTATGCCCACTAAGAGATGAGGCAAGTTACTTATGCCAGGCCAGGACTACACATGGTTACTAACCATTTTTGCCATGTGATGTGTGGACACAACAATATCACTAACTGGTTACAAATTCATAGGAATTCTAGTATGGACAGAATTTTACTGATTTGCCCAAGGTGACATGGCAGAGTGAGGACTAGAACCTACCCATCATGACTACCAGTGCCCTGCTCTAATAAATCATCTCCTTCAGCCCCAAGTTAAATTATTCCTGTTTTTAATTTTAATTCTTCTATTAGTTATTGTTTATCTTATGGTGTAGGAGTGAGGAAAATAGAGGGAATTATATGGATTTATTTTTCAGTCATAAACTTTCATACTGCATTTTAAAACTATTGGACAATTTTCTATTTCAGACAGATATTTTGCCCCTTTAAATGTGCCATTATGTACATATCTCATGCATGCAGAGAAGGAATGCTATATCATCAGGCAGAAATGCAAACGTGAATGAAATTTTGGTGAAGTATCTCATCATGGTTTTAAAAAGAATGTTTGTTCAGATTTCTCTTTTTGCAAAATGTGAGCCAAGAATCAACCGACCTTGTGACAACTAACCATTATGGACAAAGTATTTCTGAAATATGCTTTAAAAGATGCCGCCTGAGGCATGTTCTGTTTCCTGTAATGTCAAAAGAAAAATTAATACAAAGTGGGTCCTTAAATGAGAAGAAACTAAATTGATGTTTGGCATTAGCTGAAAAGAAACATCTTTCTTTCTTCTTTTACTTCTTATTTAGTTTTGCTTTTCTTCTTGCAAAGAAGATTTTGTAGTTCTTCACACTTTTTCACTCAGACTTTACAAGTGGAGCTTGGTAAAGACTGGAGCGATTTGGGAGCACAAACTTCGCATTTCAAAAGCATATGTTAAAACTGCAAACAGTGCATGCAGATAGGAATGTTAAGTTTCCCCACATACAAACTAATTTAACGGGTTTGTAGGGGGATGATTAAGCACTGCTTGAGATAAATGTGAATCATTCAAGAAACTCCATTTTGGAATTCCCTCCACAGCTATTGTACTGCTGTGACAATGAGAGAATGTCCGTTTTTCTCCAACACCTTGTATGCAGGATTTGGAGGCCACTGCAGCTTTGAAATCCCTAGTCTAGGAGTATCTCCTCTGGCTTTCTATCAGCTTGTCCTATTCAAGGATTGTGTAGGGCTTCCATCTTCAACACAAAAGGGATGTCTCTGTCCTTATGTCTTGGTGAAGAACTAGAGCAGGGTCCCCATCTTGTCATTTCACTTTGTGCACTTTATCTAGAGGAATGAATTTTGCCCTATCCATAACTTATTTGTGCAAAAGTTGGCAGAGTGTGGAAGGATTTATCAATCTAGTCCTTTATTTGCAATTGTAAATGTTGGGTTGTCAAGTTCTAATTTGCTCATGCAAATTTAGACAAGTATAGAAAAATGATTGGTTCATAGAGAATAAGCCTTATTTAGTACTAATTGCATCCAGTGCAATCCCGTTAAAATCAGGGATGAAGGAAAAGGTTTCCTAGATGAGAGGCTGTGTCTTCCTGCTCCCTTACAAAGTGGTCAATCTTTTAATTCTGCTATAATTCTGACTGATGCTATATTTATTAGGCAGAGTAAGGACTGTTGATAATTTGTGGGTTGCTCTGCTTTAGATCAGGAAGAAAATTGAAGTGCTTTTCAAAGGCAATACCATGAAACTTAGTGGTGTGATTGTGTTCAAAAGGAATTGATAATGCTGGGAGCTATAAGCTGTTTTGCAAGCCCACCCAAAAACTCTATGGCTGGTTCTGGTTGTTAAAAGGATCTGACTACGCTTCTGGTTTGGATAAAGCCAACTGCTGCACTGTGGGTAAACCCATAACTGTGTCACAAAAGCTGCTGCAAGGGAGGTCTGCTACAGAAACACAGGGGCGGTGTTGCACCTGTGGGCCATAATTTTCCCCCCACTCCCAGCTGATTGCTCCAGGAACTTGTGAAGCTAAACAGGAGAGGTAGTGGTGAAGATGTTGTGGCATTGAATTGGAATCCACTCTATCCTCCTGCTCCCCAGTCACACAAAGGAATCCCAGTTTTCCCTCAACATAAGCTAGGGGAAAGATTCTGCTCCTGCACTTGATACACCCTCCAGCCCCATTCAAAATCAAAGAAGGACCATTACTGATTACACACTCAGCTCTAGAGGGGCCTGGTCTCCAATCACCCCACAGCCGACTTCTCCTAGCAAAGGTCACAGACCACTCACTTGCCTTCACCATTACTGCTGCTGTGAAGAACAGCTGTCACATTGAGAAACCTCCATGTGGTTCTGGGAGGGGGAATCATGGTAGTTGAAAGAGGGGATTCAGGGGGGAATCATGGTGGTTGAAAGGGTATGTTGTGACAAAAAAAGACGAATAAGTCTATCATGCCTCTTTAATTCATGGAACACAAAGGAGAAAATATCAGGAATAAATCAAGTTATATTGTCTCATTGTTTCCTTGCCCCCTTGTCCATTTGTTGTCTCTTGTTTTACACTAAGGTTATAAACTCGTTGGGGGCAGTGACAGTCTTTTCTTCTATGTTTGTGCAGCACCTAGCCCTATGGGGTGTTGGTCCACGATTAGGCTCCTAGATGCTATGGTAATATAAATTGTAAGTTACCACACTAAGACTGTTTACAAGTTCCATCCAACCACATTTTATTCTTGGCTTTTGTTTCCACTCAACTCTAGCTGCAGCCACTTTCAGCTCATAAGTCCTTTCACCTATGCCACGCAGAATGTCCCATGCCTTAAAGGCACAGCAACCTCATACAATCATGACAATTCTTTAAGCCTCTACATCATTGTGTCAGTGGAAGGATTATTTTCATAGAGTTATAAATTCCAAAGCCAGAAGGGACAATTGTGACAGTCTACTCCAACCTCCTGCATAACACAGGCCATTTAATTTCCTCAAAAGAATTTCTAGAGCAGTGTTTTTCAAAGTTTGGGTCACGATCCAGTACTGGGTCATGGCATGTTAGGCATTGGGTCGCCTGGCTTAGCACCCAGGGACTCTAGTGACTCTGGTCAGCGCTGCTGACTGGGACATTCAAAGTCTTATCAGCGGTGCTGCCCAGCTAAGACAGGCTAGTGCCTACCTCTTCTGACACCGCCAATGGGAGCTGGGGGTGACAGCCACGCGGAGCCGCTTGCGCACCTCCGTCTAGGTGCCAGACCTGCTGCTGATCACTTCCGGGGTGCAGCACAGTCCGTGGTGCCAGAACAGGCGGGAAGCCTGCCTCTGCACCCTGGCTGCGCCGCTGACCGGGAATCACCGGAGGTAAGTCTGCGCCCCAATCCCATGCCCCAATCCCCTCCCACAGCCCTATCCACTCCAACCCAGAATTCCTTCCTGCACCCCAACCCCTCATCCCCATCCCTACCCCAGAGCCTGAACCCCCATCCTAGAGCCCTGAACCCCTCCTGCACTCCAATCCCCTGCCCCAGCCCTGAACCCCCCCAAACCCAGAGCCCCTTCTGCACCCCAAACACCTCATCCCTGGTCCCACCCTAGAGCCTGCACCCCCAGCCCAGAGTCCTGACACCCCCTGCACCCCAACCCCCATGCCCCAGCCCAGAGCCCCCTCCAACATCCTGAGCCCCTCATTCCTGGCCCTACCCTGCAGTCCTCACCCCCACACCACAACCCTCTGCCCCAGGCCTGAGCCCCTCCCACATGCCAAACCCCTCATCCCCAGCTCCATTGGGTTGCAGGAATCAACAATTTTCTTCAACTGGGTCCCCAGAAAAAAAGTTTGAAAACCACTGTGCTAGACCATATCTTTTCGAAAAACATCTAATCTTGAATTAAAAATTGCCCGTGATGGAGAATCTGCCATAACTCTTGGTAAATTGTTCCAGTGGCTACTCACCCTCATTGTTAAAAGTTTACATCTTATTTACAGTCTAAATTTGTCTAGCTTCCTGTTCTAGCCATTGGATCGTGTTATACCCTTTTCTGCTAGACTGAAGAGTCCGTTATTAAATATTTGTTCCCTATGTGGGTACTTAAAGCTTGTAATCAAGTGACCCTTTAATCTGCTCTTTGTTAAGTGAAAGTGATTGAGTTCCTTGAGACTGTCATGGTATTAATCCCCACTCTGAACTTTAGCGTCCAAAAGATGGGGTACCAGCATGAATTCCTCTAAGCTTAATTACCAGCTTAGAACCTGTAGCGCTGCCACCAACCAGGAATTTCAGTGCCTGGTACACTCTGGTCC
>NC_133769.1:303621500-303669363 GCF_003597395.2 Chelonoidis abingdonii | reverse complement strand
CACATTTGCAAATAAAGAAAACAAACATAAGCCTAACTCACCTTATCTACCTAATACTTACTATTCTGAACTTATAAGAGCCTGTATTGGAGAGATTGGAGAGAAACCTGGTTGCACGTCTGGTCCCTCTCAGAACTCAGAGAGAACAACAACCAAATTCTAACAGCACATACAAAAACTTCCCTCCCTCAAGATTTGAAAGTATCCTGTCCCCTGATTGGTCCTCTGATCAGGTGACAGCCTGGCTCACTGATCTTGTTCACCCTTTACAGGCAAAAGAGACATGCAGTACTTTTTTTCTATTAACCCCTACTATCTGTTTATGACAGAGACAATCAATATAAAGCATGTTTTCTACTCCTTTAATCATTCTTGTGGCTCTTCCCTGGACCTTTCCAATTTATCAACAATCTTCTTGAAGTGTTGATACCAGAACTGGGCATCATAATCCAGCAGTGGTCAGACCAGTGCCAAATACAGAGGTAAAATATACTTTCTACCCTTTGTCAAGATGCCCCTTATTATTGGGCTTGATGGACTGTGAGGAGGGGAATAGCATCATCAGCATAATAGAGCATTCAAACGAGGTAAATCTTCCTTGCAGATCAAGCTTCACCCAGATCGGTCTCTAGCAAGGTCATTAAGATGGTCTGGCTACATATTTAGTTTATGTCCATCGCTGGTAGGGTGACCAGATGGCAAATGTGAAAAATCAGGTTAGGGGGTGGGGGGTAGTAGAAGACTATATGAGGAAAAGACCCCAAAATTGGGACTATCTCTATAAAATTGGGACATATGGTCAGGTTAACCACTGGCAATCTTATTGCGCCACTGAAATTGTTGATGAGCATGTGATCACCATCCATGTAGCAGCATTTCTTGGTACACATCCTTTGTAAGTCATTAGTCTTACAGCCTAGCAACATGTCTGTACCAAGAAAGCAGAAACTGAACCAGTGCTGATGGAGGCAATTGGTGGGTTCAGCTATGAATAGCCTCATTTCTGATCTTGTTTTGCCACTTAACATAGAGCTGCTGACAAAGACAAGAATAAAAAATGTCAATCTGCTACTATTCGCAGCACTCATGTTTCACTGTTGTATACCAGGGTTGGTCTATGGTTCTATATGTCTGCAGCTTTGTAGGAAGCTTGATGTCACATCATCCCTACAGAGGCAGCTAAAGGCCTGGAACATGGCAGCAGCTGCTGTTTTACGTATCCACATCTTTCGAGCATCCTCCAGCACTGTCTGTGCTGCTTCCTAAATATATGATAGCTGCCATTTGCTCAATGGCCCATCTAGACAGACTAATACTGAGCTTGAGATTGCTTAATTGTAAGAACCAGGGAATTAGTTTTATCCAGATTAATAACCATACCAACGCATGCTGCTGCTTGCCTGACCAGATCAGCCATTACTTGCAGCGATTCATCAAACTGAGCCAACATGACAATGCCATTGACATATTCAAGATCTCAGCAGAGAATGGTGTTCAGCTCAGTGTCAGGGACAGCAGCCTCATCAAGCTTCTCGTTCAACCACTCAATGCTGATACTACACAGTGATGGTGGCAGACCACTGCCTTGATGAACTCCCATGGAAACAGGAAACCATCCCATGTATCTGTCATTAACTCAAACGCATCTTTCCGTTTCATTACAGAGTTCTTCTGTTAATGACAGCATCTTCCCAGGAATGCCAAAAAACATCCACAAAATCACCTCATTGTCCTCCTTCATATCTCTCCTTAAAACTTTCCTTTGCCATGATGTCTACAAAAATATTGGCAGTGGTTAAGCAGTTTATTTTCTGAGACTGCTGCCTATCAAGTTGACCAAAACTGTCTATTGTTTCCTTGTCCTCCTCTGTCTGTCTCCTACTGTTATTTATCAGCCTATACTTAAGTTGTTGCACAGTTCTGGGAAAACGTCTAATTTGTGACAAGGACGTGAGAAGAAGCAGCAGCAGCCGCCTATACTTACAGTGTAAACTCTTGGGGGCAGAGATAGTGTTTTTTGTTCTGTGTTTTGTACAACTCCTAGCACAATGGGATACTAGTCCATGACTGGGGTGCCTACATGCTACCACAATACAAATAAATACTAATTATTGAAAATGGAAAACTCTGGAGATACCATTGTTAATATTTTAGCAGCAAATCTTTGACTGTTCCCTACTGTACATTTTTATTCTGATTATTTATTCAGATATTTAGAAGGTGTTAGGTGCCTTTCATACATAGAATGAAGACGAGTCCTTACTCCATATAACTTAATATAAATAGACAAAATACAGGTTGGGGGAAGACAGACAAGAAAAATGACTGTGGTGAAATTTAACATGTGGTTGATTTAGTTTAACTTTTTTTCTCCCCCTCCACTTCAACTCCCTTTTGCAATTCTCCTTTAAAAGTGTCGTCCTTCCCCCACTGTCCCCTCCCTGTCTCCTTTACGGATCTTGATTTGAATTATAATACACAGAGACCCATTGTGATGAAGGGAATAAATGACATCTTCTAGAGTACTTGCCTACACACCATGCAAGGTTCTTGTTCCTGAATTTGTATCTTAAATTTATTGTTTTAATATCTCACAGTCCAACAGCTTATTAACTACTCAGACACTCAGAATACACTTTTTCTTATCATGTGCCACTCATTCTAATGGCTTTGTTTTTCCAAGGACCACTAAATCTTATAAGCAAAGGCTTAATTTCCTCCTTTGAAAGACGAAAAAACATGATGAAAGTGTCTGATGTGGGCTGTATAGCAATGAGGCATTCATGTCTATTTCTGTCTATTGAAATACTTTTCAGGCTAATAATTGGAGATTGATCATTGTAAAAGCTCTATTTCTGCAACAAAAATGACATATGCACTGTGCAGATAAGATTATATTGAAGTTAATTTTTCATAACACTATCAAATGGGGAAGCATGAACACCTCAGTCATGAAATATATTTTAAGAGTTTCCTTCAGAAATATTTAGTATCTCTAATTGTTTCACATAAATTTCAGTTCCCCCACTTGCATTGTTTAGTTAATAGCTATTGGAATTTTAAATTGAAGTTTTCTCACATCTATGCTAGCATGAAGAATATTTTACATTGTGTGGGAATTTGTCTTTCCATAGGTAATAAGAACAGTCATCTGTTGTTGAGTCTTCATTCTCTAAATTGTTTTCTCTGATGTTTATGTATCAGTGGAGTAAAATTAATTACACCAGTTCTGTAATGATGATAGAATGATAATTGTTAAACATCAATGAGATATTTCAGGTGGGGGGGAAGGGATTTTAAATTTCAAGAATCACTTGGGAGAAATGAATCAAAAAAAAGATCTGAACACAACAGATTTGACAGTTGTTCGCAATGGCCAGAGAGAGGGAATATCTGTGCAAGTCCCTCAGGACTCAGTAGAAGCCCATCTGCAGGCCTTCTGCCCAGATTTTCTTCACTATGATAAAATTCCTTTGCCCTTTAAATGATATAGGGTTGAACTCTGGCCACATGCAGAGATCTAAAAAGCCAGTTGCTGCTCCTAAATCTGTGTGGTTTAGGATAGTATTTCCATTCTAGATGCTGGATCTTGTGGGACTTGTGAAAAAGGGGTGGGAGTTCCTTACATTCCACTTTCTCTGGGTGGAGAGAAAGGAAATGTTTTGACTTGATGTGTTAGCCTAGAATGGATGGACCTTTTTAACCAATCAACAAAGATATATGTGGTTGGTCTCTTCATAAAAGAAAGGTGAAGAGGATCATATGATGACTCTTTGCGAGAAGTATTTGAAGAAGAGGAGGAAAATCTGTTTGTAGCTGAGTTAGTTTCTGTATTAACAGCTTCTATTCTGTTTTGCTTGACTTACATTGTCAAGAGGCCGCACAGTCAGCATCCAGCACTGGGGGTTAGGAGACCAGCAACCTGATACTTCTAACATGAGTGGTGTTACTCTTGATATACATTGAAACAACAGAGCACAAAATCACATTTCTGGGTTCTATTTCCAGCTCTACTATGACCTACTATGTGACGTTGGGCAAATTTTATATCTTCTTTCCTCCAGTAAAATGGACAATGTGACGGGTTGGGGCTGCCAACTGATGTGCCAAGATTACTTCTGCCCCTGATTTCCCAGCCAGCTTGGGACTCCAGCACCCTGTCTTCTTGAGCCAGACACGCCAATCTGCTCCAACACAGACCCAGGGTCTGAACCATGTGCCCCAAAGCTGCAGCCTTAACTGAAAGCAACTTAAGAAGTGTTCCTGTCTTTAACACTCAGATGCCCAACTCCCAATGGGGTCCAAACCCCAAATAAATCAATTTTACCCTGTATAAAGCTTATACAGGGTAAACTCATACATTGTTCGCCCTCTATAACACTGATAGAGAAATGTGCACAGTTGTTTGCCCCCCCAGAGTATTAATACATACTCTGGGTTAATTAATAAGTAAAAAGTGATTTTATTAAATACAGAAAGTAGGATTTAAGTGGTTCCAAGTAATAGCAGACAGAACAAAGTGAATTACCAAGCAAAATAAAATAAAACCCACAAGTCTAAACCTAATACAGTAAGAAAACTGAATATAGATAAAATCTCACCCTCAGAGATGTTTCAATAAGCTTCTATCACAGACTGGATGCCTTCATTGTCTGGGCAACAATCCTTTCCCCAGTGCAGCTCTTGTTCCAGCTCAGGTGGTAACTAGGGGATTTCTCATGATTACCACCCTCTTTGTTCTGTTCCATCCACTTATATATCTTTTGCATACAGCAGGAATCCTTTGTCCCTCTCTGGGTTCCCACCCCCTCCGTCTCAGTGGAAAAGCACCAGGTTAAAGATGGATTCCAGTTCAGGTGACATGATCACATGTCACTGTAAGACTTCATTACCCACTTGCCAGCACACACATATGCAGGAAGACTTACAAGTAAAACAGAGCCATCTACAGTCAATTGTCCTGGTTAATGGGAGCCATCAAAATTCCAAACCATCATTAATGGCCCACACTTTGCATAATTACAATAGGCCCTCAGAGTTATATTTTATATTTCTAGTTTCAGATGCAAGAGTGATACATTTATACAAATAGGATGACCACAGTCAGTAGATTATAAACTTTGTAATAATAACTTACAATAGACCTTTTGCATTAAGTGTATTCCAGTTACATTATATTCATACTCATTAGCATATTTTCATAAAATCATGTAGAGGGCAATGTCACAGACATAATACCTATCTTTCAAGCATTTTGTGGAGATTAATTAGCTAGTTTCTGTAAACTCTTTTTAATTTGTAAAGTGCTAATTATTGCTATCATTAATGAAACTAGCCATAGAAAGAAGAAGAATATAGTGCTGCCTCAGGACAATGGTATTTGATTTATTTTGTTGAGTACCCAGAAAAAGAAATATAAATTTTGGGATGAGGAGATTACTTATATTCAATATGCTGGGATGTGTCTCTTTGGAAGAGTTGTGCTGACCAGACTCGTTTATTAATTCAAAAAATATTAGCAGCTTGTAACTACAATCATAATTGTCCTTGATTCCTAGAATTATGTTCATTATTTGCAAAGTATTTCTTGGCATTGAAACACACACATACACACACAAAATTTTAACTACTGTTAGTGCAATCCTGCTTTTGTTTTGAGTGAATGTGGTCTATAGGCTCTTGAAATACAGAATGAGATCCACTGTGATTCTGAGGCAAAGATTCAAGGGTGAAAGTACATGAATAGCTTGTGGGAATGTTAATGGACATATATCCCTTTACCTGTACAGTTTTGATCTTTATTCAGCATGGATTAATAGTGAACAATATGCTGCTTCAATTTTGCCTCACAAAATGGCAGCTGGCTCTGTCCACAGCTGAATGCTAAAAATTAAAGATTTGGTACACAGAAAAGAATTATTACATAGCTAAAAATTCCACATATTTGCACCAACTTTTTTATTTCTTTCTAAAAATTGTAGGACATTCCTAGACAGACTTAATTAATGAAATTGTACATACATATCAATTGCCTTAGAAAGATTTTCAGAATATTGTTACTAACAGGAACACCACCTCATAGTTCACCATTTTGAGACTTTACTTACAAGTGTAACAGCTAAGATTACTATAACTGAAAATGATTAAAGAAAATTTTCCTGTTTTAGTTCATATTTAGTCGATTTCACTCTTCATCCTTGTAGCAGTGTTTTACCTCTCCAATTGAGTGCCTCAGTTTCTCCTCCTGCTGATTTCATAGGCCTGGTCTACACTACGCGTTTAAATCGATTTAAAGAGTGTTAAATCGATTTAACGCTGTACCCATCCACACTACAACGCCCTTTATATCGATATAAAGGGCTCTTTAAATCGATTTCTGTACTCCTCCCCGACGGAGAGGCAGTAGCGTAAAATTCAATATTAAACAATCGGATTACGGTTAGTGTGGACGGAAATCGACGGTTATTGCCTCCGGCGGCGGTATCCACAGTGCACCACTGACTTCTGGACAGGCAATCGAAACTTGAGCAGCGGGCAGTAAACAGGAAAAGCCCCCGAACATTTGAATTCAATCCTGTTGGCCAGTGTGAGATTGATCAGCACAGGTGACCACGCAGGCTCATCAGCACAGGTAACATGGTCTCCTGAGATCGAAACAAGAGACCAGCCTGGCCGCACAGGGATACTGGATCTGATCGCGAGTGGGAGAGGATCAAGTGCTTTAGCCAGAACTCCATTCAAAAAGATGGGAATGAGAATAGTGAAAGAATTTCGGAAATCTATGACGAAAAGGCCACAGCGAGGACTCAGTGCAGTGCAGAGTTTAAGTTAAGGAGCTCGACAGGCATACAGAGAACAGAGAAGCAAACGGGAAGTACTGGGTCAGGGCCGAAAACATGCGCTTCTATGATGAGCTGCATAATTTAGGGGCCTGCAGCAACCCAGTACCCACCCCTGGCGGTGGATTCAAGGCGGGGTTGGAATATCAAACCGTGGCTGAGGATTCGCGGAGGAGGAGATGAGGAGGAAGAGAGAGAGGAAGCTTGCTGAGAGCACAGCAGCACTCCCGTTGCCCAACAGCCAGGAGCTAATTGTGACCCAGATTACCGGTCCCAGCCTACCCAAGCCACAAGACCCAGACAGTAAGCCATGGAAGCGACCAATTGAGTGGTGTACCTTGTAAATATCTCATCTGAATCGCTCTTGGAGTACCAAAAATCTTTTAGCGGAACTTTCGGGCAAAGGACACCCATTTGGTCCCTATGGATGATACTTTGTCCATGCCATGCATGTAAGCAGTTAATTGCGGAATCATAGCTTCACAAGCACAGTGCCGCACGTATGCAGGGAGGAACCGCATGGCATTCCCAGACAGAATATTCTGCATCCTGCAATCAGGTGGTATTCTCAGGAGAGTTATATCACTTCATTACCTGGTTGATTCAGGATCTTAACTCTAAGACATGACGATTTTCTACTGGGCAGCGCTTAATCCTTCCTGGCTCGTGAGCAAAGCGGGGGGAGAGGAGAGGAGAAGTGCTGAGTTTCTCAAGCGTTTGGTGAGGCAGGAATCTTCCCAAGGGTACCACGATCATTACCAGTGATCTTACATAAATACGCAACCATCACGGGTGGGAGAGAAAAGAGGGTTGGTTTGCTGGTCCTTCTTGAACGAACAAAGGCGATATACGATCACTGTGTATATGGTTGCTGAGAAGTCAACAGAAGCTTACCATGCCGAGCATGAGAAGCTTATTTGGATGCCTACCTGCGGTCTGTTTGAGGATCTGCAACACCAGAGCCACAGGCACTCAAATATAAACGGCAAACTGTGACCTTGTAGTGAAATCACATGTGCTATGTAAGGTGATAGTGTTATTTCACTGGAAAGAGTCAAGCTTTGTTTCTGTAGAAATGTTATCTTTTACATACTTCTCTGCCCTCTTTGCCTTCCCCCTTGCAGCTGCACAGTCTGTCCGGCCATCCCCTACGCCATCGAAGCCTACTCAGATGAGGCGAGTAGAAGGAGAACACGAGATGAACATTGTTCTCAAAATCATTGGAAGTTAACCGCCAATGACAGAGTCTCAGATCGAGTGAAGGATTGCTAGCAAAGTACAGCAAAGATGCGGTGACCGGATAGGAGACAATGAAGGAGGATAAGGAGAGACGCTCAGAGATGAGAAGGCTGTAGGGCAGGAAGTATCAGCAAGTGGCGGATGCTACGCGCAGCTGTGCAGGAACCGGCTCAAATGATATCCTCTAATGGATGGTGGATCTTCAGGCAAGAGCAGCGAGCATACAGGTGCCGCTGCAGCCCATTATCACCACTCTCAAATCTCCCCAGCGTTCCATTATTAACCTCACCCAGGTGTGTCAAGAACGCAGTGAAGGGAAAGGCTTTCTGACCACAGTGGTCGCTCGAAGCGCCCACTCCATCCCCTGGACGTCAAGCATAAAGGCTAAGTGTCATTACGTTGAAATAGGGCTGAATGCCTTTTCCTTCCCTCCTATCCCTCTCCAGAAGCACAGCATGCAAGTGATACCTTTGATTAATTCGTCGACTGCCTCTTTATTAAGTTACTTTGTTTAATGAAAATGACATACATTCCAAAGGGACGAGGGAATGAGTTGCTTAGAAAGGGAATGACTTAAGGAGATACATGATTTTATGTACTAATGTTGAATGACTCGATATCTAAGTAAAGAATACATGATTTTACGCTAATGACTTTAGTTTCTTCGAGCAAGTCTGTAGATTAAGAAGGGTAAGGGTGGTTGCTTACAGGCAATGAGTCAATCAAGGGAGGGTTCATCATAGGGGAACAAACACAGCAGTCACACGGTACCCTGGCCCGAACAAAATCGTGCTAGAAAACTCTTTTCAGATTCTTTGATGGCGCACGATGCCTCCATGGATGTGCTCTGCTAATTGCCCTGGAGTCTCTGCTGTCATACTCAGTGGCCAAGTGATTTGCCCAGCCTCTCAGCCCCGCCATAAATGTGCTCCCCTTCTGCTCACAGAATGATTGTGGAGACACAGGCAAGCAAGCAAATTTAACAAACGGAACATTGAGTATGGCTGAGGTTGAGCGAGTAAGTAATGTTCTATCCAGTGGCCTTTATATAACGAGCAAATTGCAATTTACCACCATCTGCACTTTGCTCAGCCTGTAGATTGAACGCTACATGACACTGTTCCAGGACTGCCTGTGTATGGGCTGACATGAAAGCCATGGCATCGAAGGTATAGGCTGGGTCGACCAGGATAATGCAGGCAGTGTCAACATCGCCCCAACGGGTTATTTTCTGGCTGGGAGAGTAATGCCCTTGCTGCAGCGTTATAAAAACAGAGTTTTGCGGTTCTGAAGACGAGCGAGGTCATAACCACTTCTGCCATCCACATGGAAATGTTGCGTAAAACGTCCCATTGTGATCCACCAGAATGCTTGACACACCATTTGAAAAGCTACCCCTTGCGGTATATGTACTGAGGTGCCTGGCGTCTCTGGGGCCAAAGATAAGGATATGGTTATCATATATGGCCCCCAGAACGGTAGGTAGGGAATCCATTGCAGCAAAAGCCACCACAATACCTGCACATTTTCAAAGTTCACGATCTTTCGTGAGCAGCGCCTTACGATTTCTTTGGTACTTCTCAAACAGCAGCCCCCACAGTAGATTTACCACTTCCAATTGATTCCCGAACTGAACCGTAGCTGTCTGCATATGCAAGGCTTCCAGAGCATTGCACTCGCTATCTCCTTGATGGGCGTGCTGCATCTTATATATGTGGCGTTCCAGGGCAGCGGGAAGGACACTGTACAAAGTTCAAAGAAAGTGCTCTTAGGCAATGCGAAAGTTTTTGCAGCCACGGGAATGTCCCACGACCTGCAAAACTTATGAGGTTCCCACCAGTCTGTGCTGTTTCGCCACGCCAAAATCGGCGAGTTCATGGAGAATGTAGAACCTGCCCCGATACCAGCTGTAGCTCCAAAACGCAGGCCCGTAGCTGAGATCGAGTGTCCATAGTCCTCATCGGCTCTACGTCGCCGCGCTGCCGTAGCTGCCTCCTCCCTCTCCTCCATGCTTATGCAGTTCATGGTTCTGCATAGACAGCACGAAGCGACGGGCGCAATCTGTGACACGTTCACGTTAGCAGGTTACTGATCTCGATCAGGAGTCATCTTGCTGATGCTATGGCGTTTGCTTCAGTTCACCCAGGGAAAAAAGTGCGGAAAGGTGTATGCTGCATTTCACAAAAGGAAGGGGTGAGGTTGTCCCAGAAACAGCCGACCCAAGATGATTTCGCCCCATCAGGCACTGGGAGCTCTCAAACCCAGAATCCAAGGGCAGGGGAGAGACTGAGGAACTATGAGATAGCTACGGAACGGTACCCACAGTGCACCGCTCCAGAAATCGATGCTAGCCTTGGACCATGGATGCACACCATCGAATTAACGTGCCTAGTGTGGACACGCATACTCGACTTTATAATATCAGTTTTAAGAAACCGATTTTAGCTAATTCGATATTATCCCGTAGTGTAGACGTCGCCATAGTTTCATGTAACGCTCTCCCTAAACGAGAAGAGGGAAAACAACAAAAAGTACCATTGTGTGGTAAACAAGAATCATAAGCAAATAATTGGCCCAAGAAGCATTTCCCTCATTCTGCCACAGCACTCCATCAAGGGCCTGAGCAATATTCCCTCACATTCATACAGGGAAATAATAGCAGGCTTCCTCCCATCCTCTCTCAGAAACATTGCTGTGGGTCCCAAACTTAGAACTAACATTCAGTTCATGTCCAGAGCCCTCTCTGCTCCTTTACGCATGGCCTTTTTCTTTCTGCTGTTAGTCCACCTGAGAATTTGCCAATTCTGGCTCATTAGCCTATTAGCACCCTTCCTTCAGAAACTTTTGTTGCTATTCTTCCTCTCTCTCTGTCCAACAGCTCTTGGGTCCTCTACCCTATTCCAGCCTCTTTCAGGTTCCCTCAACCGGAAGAAGCAGTGCCAGCCTCGACTTTTACCTAGCTTTTTGCTGTTAATCAAAAGAAACCTTTTTATATTGCCATTCCCTTTCCTAGTGTGTATTACTACTCAACCTATAATCCTCAGCATCTGGGAATTACACCTCCCAGAATTCCTTTGTTCCTAGGATAAAATTGATCTTGTAGCCACCTTTAAAGAGCCAGAACAGCTGTTACAATCCTATATAACAAATTAGTCAGTTACTCTGATTTATGTGCATGGGTTTATCTGTATATAATTAAAGTCTGTTAGGCAGAGTTAAGTTGAATTTTGGATATGAAATATGGAATTGAGTGTAATTTAATTTTGGTTTTTGATAAGTAGTGTATAGGAATTGGGTAGTATCCTTTAACTAGTTTATGAGGCTTGTAGTGGCCTTCACTCTCTGTGTTTCAGAAACCACCAGTACCTTACCACTACAGATGTACATTTATGTAGTTAGGCCTTGTATGTTGTTCATAATTAGTAAACATGGCTGTTCAGATCCCACTGTGCCCATGAGGTTTCTTCATAATGTGCTGGTTGTGTAAAGAGCAAAATACATAACACTAAGTCTTGGTGAAAATTTTTAGCTCATCTAGATATAGAACTTGTTTTAGTATGTTCATTAATAACATAATTCAAATATATTTGAAATTAGGATATCCCCACCTTTCGGCAGGTAGAATTTAGATAAGCAAAAAATAGTTAAATGTTGTGAAATTGTATCTGAATCAAAATTCTGTCCCCTTACTCACCAATAAAATTATGTACATAACAAGTTAATCATAACAACATGGTGGGTAGATGTCAGAGGTCAGTGTTATGGCTGTTTGTGAAATATTCATTATGAATGTTCTGGTTTTCAAATGTGTATGTATGTTTAACTAACTGATGTATAACTAACTAAATAATATTTAGTCCTGCCATGAGTGCAGGGGACTGGACTAGACCTCTTGAGACCTTTTGCAGTCCTATGATTTATGATTCTATGTTTACAGTCTTCAAACTGTTAATAAAGTTTTGTGTGTGGAAAGAAATATCCAGTTGTACTGTGTCAAGGAGACAAATGAGAGATTTTCATTCTTGGGGAAAAAATGCTCCATTGTTCTGCTGATTCTAAAGTAAATGATAAAAAATTGTAGACTAATTTGCATAACTGGGAGATTAGAAAAGTATTCCATTATCCTTATTAATATATTTCCCCTTCATAATTATAAAGATTTGAATCTTTTTGAAACAACTTCATACAAAACATTCTTGGGGATATAGGCTGCATGTAAAGTTCCATTTCTGGATAGGCTATTTGCATAACCTTACAAAAGGGATAAATTACCTCCTATTGAACAATAGCTGGTTTTAAAAGACGATTTGGGATATCTAGCAAAAATTTGAAGCCGAGAGAAGGAAACCTTTTTCTTATATTTAAATACAGACACTTGACTAGAAAAAGTTTTTTAATCTGTTACATACCCTTGCACAAAAAAGTGGTCCTTCCATTCCTTTCAGATAAGCTAACATGCATTTAAAAATTCCTACAATATAGAATTTCAAAGAAATTGTGTGTAATGATCCTGCTTTTTTTTGTTAATGAGAGATTTATTTAAAATAATAAATGCTGTGCCCCAAGAAGATTTCTTAGGAATCTCAAAAAGTGGTACGGTAAAAATCATGAGTTTTATTTGGCTTAAAAAGCAATGGGAAAGTACTTTCTCACACTGGGGTTTCAAGGAAAATGGGACATGCAATGTGATGGTACTCTTATTATTTACCTGACCAGAGAGGAGTTCAATTTACTTCTCTTCTTTTTTTCACAGTAGGTTGCAGAACCTGTAGCACAAGTAGCAAAATTACAAAGACTAGTATTATCTACTTACATCTCTGAAAATTTACCTCTTGCTGCCCTAGGAAGCATCATATCATGGGAACCCGTGGTATTAGCAAATGTGCTAACACCTCATGAACAAATTGCCCAAAAAGGGGAAGGGAAGAGATGGAACCATGACTTTCCTCACCTCACACTGGCCCATGGAATGACACACTGGAGGCAGTTTGTTCTATCCTTATGAAATGGAGCAGATTGTGCATCAAACAGCCCCAGGATAGATTGAGTTTCAGAAAGTACAACCTGTCCTGTTGCTCCACATAGGGTGGTGCAGTTTTGGGGGGCCCACTACATAAGAGCCTTGTGCAAATAACACTCTAGTTCTTAACTAACCAACTTTTTTACAAATGCTCAGGCTTTTAAAAAAATACCCTTTGGAACTTTGAGATCCTCTAGTGAGTGCAAACCTCACAACCTTTGTACCTAGAAGAGTGTCAGAAGAAAAGACTCCAGTCATGTTGGTTCCCCTAAATTCCAGCTTAGTATATCTTAGAACAGAAAATTTGTCATGCATCTCCACTCTGGGGTTGGGAGTGCGTAATACCCATCCCCTGAGCATCCAAGCAGCCCCTGTATACAGAAAGTTGTAATATTAAATAGAAGCAAATGCTCAACTGCAGGTCAGAAGTAGGAGCAACACAAAGAATTAAATGTATTATTCTTAGCAAAAATCAATTACACATAACATTTGCAAGTATCAGTCTTATCCAGAGTCCCAAAGGTGCACTAGTACTATTGAAAGTGTCTCACCCAGGCAGGCTTTGCTGCTTTTAAAAGGCAGAGAAAGTCAGTGAACATCTGGTTGAGATCTGTTATAACCACAGTCCTAAAATTGCTTTTTCCTCCTTATTTAGTTAGCTGGAAGACTCACACTGCTATGGGTACCTGCATGGCCCCACAGTATGCCAACATCTTTATGGCTGACTTAGAACAAGGCTTCCTTAGCTCTCGTTCCCTAACACCCCTACTCTACTTGTGCTACATTGATGACATCTTCATCATCTGGACTCATGGAAAAGAAGCCCTCGAGGAATTCCACCGTGATTTTAACAATTTCCATTCCACCATCAACCTCAGCCTAGACCAATCCACACAAGCGGTCCATTTCCTAGATACTACTCTGCGAACAACCCTTACTGGAAACCCTGATCCGATAATACTTAATACATGCTTCGCTTTCCATCTAGGACAACCACACATCATTGTATACAGCAGTCTAAGCTCATACGTATTTGCTTCATTCCTCAGAAACAGAAATAAAACTAAAGATTTATTAGCATCTTAAAACTAAATCCAAACTGCTGAAGTGAATTTTAGTTGAAGAGGCAAGAGAGTACAGAGCACTACTACAGGACAGGCGCCACAAAAGAAAATAAGAACGCACTACTCACCTACAGCCCCCAACTAAACCATCTCAGGCATCCTCAAGATCTAAAACTATCTAAAGATGATCCCTCACTCTCAAGATCTTGGGAATGGGCCAATCTCACTTATGACAGCTCCAGTGAAAGGCAATGCTCAACAGAACCGACACATACAACTAAACATAACCCAGGAACATATCCTTGCGACAAAGCCCATGCCAGCTCTGTCATATCTATTCAAGTGAATCATCATGGATCTAATCAATAGCCATAGCCATAGGGACTCATTCCTGCAACATTACGCATTGTGATTATGCCATCAGGTGCAGCAATGCTCTGCATGTACTTGGCAAACAGACGGTCTCTACGTAAAGAATAAATGGACCAAATCTGACGTCAGGAATCAAACATTCAAAACCAGTGGGAAAACTTAATTTACGCACTCAGTGACGACTTGAAGGGGCAATTATGCAAACAAAAAACTTAAAATAGACTCCAAAGAGAGACTGCTGAATTTGATTTAATTGCATAATAGATAAATTAACTCGGCCTTAAAAGAGACTGGAATGGTTGTTTCTATTTACACTAATTGAACTATTTCTGTGATATAAGTTTCTCAACTTCTAGTGGGTCACTTAATTATAATTCAAAAGTTTTTTTCTCTGTGAGGATAGCTCATTCAATGGATTAGACTCTTCTATTGGTGCATACTCCCCTTTTATGTTCCTCTGAGATAATATTCCTGTTGGTGTGTTTCCATTCTATGCATCCAAAGAAGTGAGCTGTAGCTCACAAAAGCGCATGCTGAAATAAATTTGTTAGTCTCTAAGGTGCCACAAGTACTCCTGTTCTTTTTGCGGATACAGACTAACACTGCTGCTACTCTGAAACCTGTCAAAGTTTTGTCAGTCTCCATGTCAAATATTTTATATTTTCCTTAAAAGGACTACTTCCCTCTAAGTCACAAGTGATGTATAGCCCAGCATAGACTGCATAATCCACTTTTAGGCTTGCTAGTTATATATGCCCAGATATTGTGGTAATGGGTGCCAATATAAGAACCTGGATATATGGATCACTAGGAATTTGTGATACTGCTTTGAAAGAGTGGGTATAGTATGTAAAATGTGTCCTTTGTAGTAATGCTATAAATTAACCACTTAAGCTCCTACAGCAGCTTTAGCTTGGGCATGGTTTTTAAGCCCACATTACTGCCAAATATGGCGAGCATTTGACTTACAGATATGCCCCATATGTGGATCTTTGTTAAAATATGTTTGTGTCTACTGGGTACCTCCCTGAGGATACAAATTAAAAAAAAAAATAAAGGCTTCATTCTTAACATAGCACAGATCAGCACAGTAACAGGTACTGGTTCACATTTGTGTTGTGAAACCCATCCATAGCAGGAGGTGTTTGTAAAAAAAATGTAAATAGAATCAAGCAAACCCAGAAAAACTCCATTGTATCAGCTATCTTCTGTTAGACTTCTGCGCAAAACAGCAATCTTCCCCAAGCAACAAATGGCATCCAACAACCTGGCCCTTCCTCAAATCCCTTCAAAAAATAAATGAGTTTAGCATCGTTTTTGGAAGCTCCACAAATTTGGATTGAGATAAAGAGTGAGTTTTTCCCTGTTCAGAAATATGTACAAAATTCATCTCTTTGACTTAATAATTCCTCCATATTCCTTTGCACACATACACACAGATGCACAAAATGTAAACTAGTCAAGCTACTTCTACTAGCTTCTTCTTGGAAAGAAAAATATTATTTCTATTTTTTAAACTTCAGGAAGACATGCCTATACCATGATGCTGGGGGCCACACCAGTAGTTAGGGTACATCGACAATAGAGCATGAAGACATGTTCGAGAAGACATGCCCATGCTAAAAATAGAAGTGTAGCTGTGGTGGTTCAAGTGGTGGGAGGAGTTAGCTTCCCTGAGTACATACCTATTGTCTCAGATGGGATCAAATTCGGGGCAGCTAGTCCCTAATGGTGCTGAGGCTACACTTCTATTTTTAGTGTGTTAGCTAAATCAGAAGCAGTACGGGTACGTCTCCTTGAACTGGAATTTACACTTTCCAACTCTAGTGTAAATGTACTCTTAAAGCATGTCTGCACTGCAATTAAAAATCTGCAGCTGGCACCTGCCACCTGACTCGGGCTTGTGGAGCTCAAGCTAAGGGGCTCTTTAATTGCGATGTAGATATTTGGGCTCAGGCTTTAGCCTAGGCTCTGGGAACCTTGCTGCAAACTAAGCCAATTACTAAGTCATTTGCTTCTTATCCTGCCCTTGGCAGACTTGGAGAGCAATTGATCATTGCCCTCTTTATAGTAACTATTTATATATTTGAAGACTGTTATCAAGTCTCCCCTCAGCCCTCTTTTCACTAGACTAAACATACCCAATTCTTTCTACCTTTCTTCATAGGTCATGTTTTCTAAACCTCTTATTTTTGTTGCTGTGCTCTGGACTCCTTCCAGTTTGTTTACATCTTTGTCAGTGTGATGCCCAAAACTGGACAGTATTCCAGCTGAGGCCTTCCAGTTCTGAGTTATTTTTTCTTCTTCACACACTTCTCTCTTTCTCTGAGAAAGCAAGGGAAATGGAAAACTGGAAGAAAAACAGCCAATTTGTCATATATTTGAGAGAGAGCTAAAGAAAGCTTTCAAGGGCAAGCTGACTGTGTCTAATTAGGTCAGGTTCCTTCAAGATGAGAAGCCTTAACATTGTCAAAATACCAAAGTTACCAATGTTTGTCAGAGCATCTACTTATGGACTACATCTGATAGGGAATCTGTTGGGTTTGACATTAAAAGAGAATATAAAATGTCCTGATGGATGAGCTGAGGCTGCTTGATGTAAGTCCAGAAAAGACAACAGACATCACAGTTGATGAAGCCTACACTGTGAATGAGGAGACAAATTGTTCTGAGAGGAAAGACATTCAAGTCAGAAAAGTCTGTCCCAGACATTTTGTCTTAAGGTATTTCATTTTGATGTCTACTACCTATTTGACAACTTAAAATCCTTTGTGCTTCTATAAAATAGTGAATTCTAAATGAAGTCTTGGAATCACCAGCAGTTATGTAAAAAGTGTTGAAAACATTCAGCGAGATACCCTGTCATAGCACATTGAAGTCAAATAGATTTTTGGAGAGAAATGATCACACATATGACACATTGCTGGAATTTCCAAACCTGGTTGACAACAATAAAATTCTCTATATTGTATTTCTGTGTGAATTTCAGTCAGGGAAGATTTTAGCCAGATGAAAGACAATATAATCCAACTGTGAATAATATGAGCTTTGTGTTAGATTTTTCTGGTATACTGCTGCAGTGTTCCTTGGCTCCTTCCTCACTTGGAACCACAAGAGTAAGGAATGACTCTCCTCCCACAGCCCAGACATAGTTGGTGGATGGGTTTCTCCTTCTACCCACCCACATGTGGGCCAGGAGAAAAAGGTGGCTGAAGATGCAGGGAGAGTTTTGTGTGTTTTCTTTTCTTCATCCTCCCCACACTGACCAGGAGAAGGATAAGTATGGAGCTGCCTTTGACACATTCTACAACCTCCCCTCTTATGAAGCATCAAATTCAGGCTTTGTTCCCTCACCTTCAAGGACTTTCACTACTCTTTCTCTCTATGTTTACCTGCTCTTATCATGTCATCCTACATTCTCTACTCTCCAGTGATCCCACCCTTGAACACTCATTTTTCTGCTATTCCTGCAACTGCCTTCACAGCAACTCCTGTATTGTTCCCCGTTTATAGAATGTCCTCTCTGAAATGGGCCATCAGGATACTACCCGCTCCTTCAAATATCTTCTCAAGACCCATTTCTATCCTGATGCATAAAAGAAACCTGGCAAACAACTCATGGCTTAATACAGGAGCAGCTAGGGACAGTTCGTGTTAATTTATTTATTTAAACAAACAAAAATAGTAGTATTTCTTCCTCACCTTTGCCTGTGGCCTGTTTTTTAGACATCAGTTTGTTTCTTTAGGGCAGGGATTGTGGACAACACCTACCATTTTATGGGCATTAGCATGATATCAGTAATATATAATGATCCTCTTTCCCATATCAGCCAGTTACCATTAAGTAGGCAAAGCTGCATTGTGGAAAACTGCCGATTAGATAGACCAATTGAATATTGCCCCAACTGTTTATTTTATTATAGGCATTTTATGGCTCTCATCACTTAGAATACTCATCTGGCTGGACAGCATGAACATTCATGCTGCTTGGCAAATGTTGTATTTGATTTGCCCATCCCTGCAGACTTAACAGCCAGATTCAGCAATATGTTCTGGGCTGCTTTGCAATGATCTGGTAATTCAAAGCAGTATAAATCCTATTTACCTGTCTGTTTGTGTTTCTTTTACAGACTGAACAGGATATAAAGTGATTGTTACACAGAGTATGTCCATCTCATAATCCTCTATTCACATGATATCTGACTAGCTGAAATTTTAGACTGAAGAATATAAACACAATGTGGTATATTTGATTCTGATTTTAAATTAATGATTGGCTTTAAAAATAACTTCTAATTCTGTGTTTTGTCTCCGGAAGGTATAACATCGAAGGTGGAGCCAAAAGAGGGGCAAAAGTGGCTATCTTTGGGCCCTCTGTTTTTGTAGTTGCATGATGGACTCCAAGCTGCTCTAACTTACAGCAGCCTGTCCTCGTGTGAAAGTTGTGTCTTTCCCCAAGATAGTCATTGTTGTCTCTGTGACAGACCTACAAAGATAAACTTGGCCAGAACTTCCCACCACTCACTGGGGCAAGAAAATATGCTATTGCTGCTACTCAGTTATGAGTACATTTTCAATAAGGTGCTCAAGTAATTAGGAATATGGTTTATATTATTGGTTAATATGAGTTACTAACACAGTTAATGTTCTAAATTGCACTGATATTGTACAAATTAGTGGTTACTAGTCCTATCATAAGATTCATCAGGCCATTATCAGATGAGTTGCAAACCTGTGCACAGCACTACCATAATGCCACCAGGCCATTCAGCTGTATTTTAATGTTCATAGAATATAAGGGTTGGAAGGGATCTCAGGAGGTTATCTAGTCCAACCCCCTGCTCAAAGCAGGACCAATCCCCAGGTAGATTTTTGCCCTAGATCCATAAGTGGCACCTCTCACGGACTGAGTCACAACCCTGGGTTTAAGTAGGCCAATGCTCAAGCCACTGAGCTATCCCTCCCCCTTATTGTTTTATATGCCATTGAGATAAATCCTGCACCACATTTTTCCCAGGGTGCTAATAAACTACTTAAACTTCTGATTATGGTCTTGTCATGAACTCTGATCATTCTTCTGGATAGTGCGGTTTCAGATGTCATCTTTAATTTGTGATATTAAGACTGAACTTGATCACTGTTCAGTGGTTTTATTGAAGCATTTACATACAGACCAGTGAAGTGCTTTTTTCCAGAGTATTGGAAGCTGTCCAGTCCTAACTGGAATCATAAACTTAACCGCAGCATCTGCATGACCTGATTTCTGTTTATAAAATGGCCTTGGAGGCTTAATCTCAAAAGCAAATGGAATGTGTTCCTCTTCCTCATCCATTTAGCCCTGAATACTTGGGGAATGATTCTGAGAATAAGTGTTTTGAATGTACTATGAGAATTGGTTTTTTCACCCCAGCACTCTTTTAAGCAAGATGAACTGTCTCAGTGAGTTTTACCAGGATTTATATTTTAAATTAATGAACTAATTAGTTAAGAAATATATTATTCTATTATGCAAAGAGAAACCCTGTTCCACAATGATAGCTTAGTCACATAAAGTGCCCTTTCATTTTATGTTGTAAAGGGAAGATGGACTTGTTATGGAACATTTGGACCACTGTTATTAATGATCTAAACTGAAGATTTCCTTTGCCTGTTGGAAAGATTGATATTAATCTGTATTTGATAGATTCAGAAGGATTAAAGGAATGGGGGAAAGTGAATAAAATGGAACATCTTCGTAGTTTCATTGTTAGATGACCTTGTGCCTTAGTACGTTTAAATTGCTTGCTTCCCATAACTCTATAAAGTTCTGTGTTTTCATTTGCTGGATTAGATTGAAGTGTCAACTCTTTTTGATGAATTACACTAGTAATATATGTTCATGTTCTTCTTTGCTCTTTTCTTTTTTATTTATATATGTCCAGTATAATTTATTTCTTCTGAAAAAGCTTTCAGCGAAAGATTTTTTTTAAATCACGTTTTTAACAAAGTGAGAGTTTTTTAAAAAAATGTTTTGATCAAATCACTCACCTTCCCACTCTTTTTTTTTTTTTTTTAATATTAGAAAGTTTTGGTCATGTGGCAAAGGATACACTGAATTTCATTGAAAAGACAGGAGCTTTTGAAGAGGACATGGGAGTAAGCTGAAAAGTGTACCATTTAAATAAAATTGACACCCTGTAATTGCTCATTAGATGCCAGTCCCAGCTGGGTCCATGCAGAGCTTCATCAAAGCCGTTGAGTCTCCTATAAAGTGCAGGGGGTTTTCTGTATGGATCCAGCTCCAGGGCTGGGTTTGGTTTTGTTTTTTGCTGAGTAGACTGGACCACAAAGCTAACCAGTTTTCTGTGAGAAGGTTTTGGGTGCATTATTTGAAACTTGCAGAACTTGAAACAAAGCAGCAAATAAAGTTAGGGGACATCTGTGATTTGGTGTGCTTGCTGAGAATATTTACAGGACTCTGGATATGCTGGTTTATATCCTGAGTTCACAAAAGAGACAGAGATAAAGTTGATTAAATTTATTTCCTATGTTCATATTGCTTAGGTAAGATCAGTAGATTAAATTTACACTATTAAACTGCTTTTTTTGGGCAATGGCAGCAATAACAGAAGGAACAATAAACTTAAGGGTAGTACTCAAATGATCCTGTTATGTGACATTGCAGTGTAGATGTTATATGTGTAAACAAATGAATAAATTAGATTTTACTTAACCATTACAAATACACAGATTTGGGGTTACTCTAAGCTCTGACACTTAACTATAGAGGTTCTTTTGCTAAGAGAGAATAAACTTATGGGAGACAAACGTGATTTCTCTGTAAGAATACTGGTGAACTTGGCTGTGTCTGCATTGGAGAATTGTACTGTAGAGTCTTGGACTGAAACAAGGCTAGTAGTATATGTCTATACTAAGCATCCTGGTTTGGTTGTGCACAGTGTACATCTTCACACACACAGTTGCCCAAAGGTGTTACAGGACTGGTGCGGGTTGCCCTTAGCCCATAATGTCTGGCACAGCTTTGGAACAGGCATATGTCTATATTATATAATATACATTTACCTTGGTTCACTTTGTTTGTTTGCTCCAGTGTATGCTTTAGATAGATCTGTCCTACACAAAGAGACACAATGCAGCATGAGATATGTCCTGTGACATAAAAGGCTAAGCTTCAGCAGTAAGGTTCCTTTCAGCTAACTGAATCATATTAACTTTTTTTCTCATTTTATACCAAGCCGTGACACTTCCCTAACCTAATTTTGTTTTTTACAGTGAAGGGTTGTTTTGGGGTATGACTAGGTTGCTGTGGAGACAATATGTGGCATCTGCTCCAGGAACATGACTGTGGGCAGCAGTGGAACCAACTACTCTAGCTCACTGGCACTCCCTGAAACTGAAGGTCCATATCATTCTTTAATATTTTGAAAGCAGGAGATAAAAGAATGTAAACCCTGATCCTTGGAGCCAAAATCCATCTTCTAAGAAATACTATGGACATTATCACCTTAGTTTCATGTGCTTCGAAGGTAACCCTGGAGAGTGTATTAGAACTACAATGTGTCACTTTGCAGTGTGGCAGCAACAGTCTTTCAATTTCTAAAGCATGAGCATGAAAGCAAATATTCTGCTGGACGTGAAAGAAATTGCTAGGTCCCCAAAGCACCTCTCCTACACAAAAGCACACAGGAAGAAACAAATTCATTGAAAAGCTATGCAGCTCTAACATATTCTCTATATATTCCACTTTTCTCCACAGGACTAGTGGGAGCATTGACCAGCCAGGGAATGAGGCCAATAAATGAAGGTCAATGATCCCACAGGTTTGGAACCCCAAACTTACTTACCTTGGGCAGCAGGGCAGAGGAATTTTCCACCAGCAGGTGTATTAACACAGTCCATCTGTCTATTAGTCATTGGCTACCAGCCCTGTATATGACCTCTCTGAAGCTGTGAAAGATACCAGAATGTGCAGCAGCAGTTAATGGTGCTTTAAGAATTAACTTGCAGTAGGGTTTGCTACAGATTTCATGTAGTTCTGAGAGTAGGAGGGGAGAAGCATGGAGTTTAATGCAGCTACTTTCCCCTCCACCCTGCGTTAAGCCACATGACCTATCAGTGCTGTGGATTTTTTATTTCAAAGGGGAAATGGCACCTCATCTTAGCTCTATTCTCCTGTCTGCCCTGTCCACTAGGGAGAAGCATAAGGGTTGAATGGATTAATGGAAAATATAATACTGTGGATTTAGATTAGTGTTAGTTTCCTCTGCTGCAGTGAAAATAATATGGCTCAGAATGGCCCAACAGCAGGTTGGCACAAACGTGCTTTGTGCACTCAAAGCATTGTACTGGCTTTAGTAGACCAGGCATAGTTATGCTTTCGGTGTCTTATTGTGACAAAGACTCTTAAAATTCAGATTGACTGAATGTTAGTTGTGTTTGACTATTCAGTTATTAGCTTGTTTCTGACTACTATTTTATTAAGAAATATTTGAGGACAACGTTCTATATGATAGTCCTAACTGTAGCAGAGCCTTATACAAACATGGAAGAAGAATTTCCTTCATCTTGTGATAAATACTTTGCTCTATGTTGCATATTTTAAATAAGTGACTCTATTTCTATTGTGACAAAGTCAGGCTGGACAGCTACAAGTGGGTATTCATATTGGGATCTGGGGAGGTGGGTGAGTGCAAGCCAGCCCATGGCAAAAGGACCCTCCCCCAGCCGAAGGGGAGGATCCACTGGGCTTGGGACTCAAATTATTAGGGGAGACAACAGAAAAAACAACAAGGACGGGTGTAGGGTCAAAGGGCCAAAAATTAGGGAACCCGAAGGGGACACTGAGCACAGAAGCCCGGACAGCACCCAGTGCTCCTCTAAGATGTTAAGGGAGCCAGCAAACACCTGCCCAGAGGAACTCTGCCCACATACGTGAGCAGAGAGAGGAATGGAAATAGAGAACCCTGAGTCGCAGAGAACCCTGTGACGGGTTGAATCACAGAAACCCTCTTGGGAGTTGCCACCTGATGTGCCAAGACTACTTCTACCCCTGCCTTCCCTGCCAGCTCAGGGTCCCAGTACCTTGTCTTGCTGAGCCAGACACTCCTGTCTGCTCCAAAAAAGACCCAGGGTCTGAATTACTTGCCCCAAAGCTGCAGGTTTACCTGAAAGCAGCTAACAGAAGTGTTCCTGTCTTTGACACTCAGATCCCCAACTTCTAATGGGGTCTAAACCCAAATAAATCCATTTTACCCTGTATAAAGCTTATACAGGGTAAACTCATAAATTGTTCGCCCTCTATAACACTGATAGAGAGATATACACAGTTGTTTGCTCCCCCAGGTATTAATACATACCCTGAGTTAATAAGTAATAAGTAATAAAAAGTGATTTTATTAAATACGGAAAGTAGGATTTAAGTGGTTCCAAGTAGTAACAGACAGAACAAAGTAAGTCATCAAGCAAAATAAAATAAAATGTGCAAATCTATGTCTAATCAAACTGAATACAGATAAGATCCTCACCAGTTCCAGAATGCTTCCTTTCACAGACTAATCTCCTGTTAGTCCGGGTCCAGCAATCACTCACCCCCCTGCAGTTTCTTTCAGGTCTCTTTCGGGATGGAGAGGTTTTCTCTTTAGCCAGCTGAAGACAAAATGGAGGGGTCTCCCAGGGGGTTAAATAGACTTTCTCTTGTGTGTGGAGACCCTCTTTCCCATTCCTATGCAAAGCCCAGCTCCAAGATGGAGTTTTTGAATCATCTGGGCAAGTCACATGTCCATGCATGACTCACAGTCTTTACAGGCAGAAGCCATTATCCACATGGTGTCTTGTATGTCTCCAGGAAGACTTTTTATGTGGACTGGAGCATTCCAAGATACATTATTCCCCAAGTGCTTCCTGACTGTGTACTTAACCTTGCAAATTCCTTCCTAAAGAAGCTGACCAAATGCATCACAAAACTTACTTAGAAATCAAGTAGGTATACAGCCAATATTCTTAACCTCAAGTACAAAATGATATATGTATACAAATAGGATGAATAGATATAGTAGACCATAATCTTTACAGAGATATTTTACATGGCACAGGCAGCACAAAACATATTCCAGTTATGTCATATTCCCGTAAATCATTATGGAATACAGCATCACAAACCCCCTCAGCCAACATTCTCTCCCTGGTGTTGTAGTTGGCCACTTTGGCCATCGCTAAGATGAAGTTGATGAGGATATCCCACGACTTTGTGGAGCCATGGACAAGGTATATGTATAAGAAGGTGAGCGGAGAAGTGCAGCCAAAACTGCAAAAGGAAATCCAGGAGAAGCCGGAAAAGGGCCTGCAACCTGGCACATTGAAGGTAAACATGAGCCAGGGTCTCCCTTATGCCACAAAAGGGACAGGCATCGGGGACGGGGTGAACCGCTCCAGGTACACACCTGTGCTCACGGTTCCATTAAGGGGCCGCCAACCGATATCCCTGGTGGGACATGGGATCAAGATGGAATATAGGCTGGCCAACCAGGGAAAGGTATCCCTTTTTGTGTTTGTGAGACTGTTCCCCTGAGGCTGACCCCAAGACACATGCTGAAAATACGGCCAAAGGAGCACATAGAGGGGAAGACAAACACTGTCCAGAGTGGGGTTGATTTACCCCAGGCCTGCCACCACCAGAGGAGGAAGCTCTATGTCTGGTGAGTTGAAGAAGGTTTCTTGCCCCACTATGGAGAAACAATATGTTTTTGGCTTTTTATTAACTGGATTCTAATTTCTCTGGATTGATATAGTTTTGTACTTTGGGGGGGTTCCTTTAGTGGCCTCTGCTTGTTCTCCTTCTCTTTGTGTTAGATATTCTGGAACTATTCCCATTGTCTGGGTTTCTCCAGCACACAAGTTCCCTGAGTGTGGCTTGGGACCACCAATTGTCCTCAAGGCACTTGTTGATGGTCTGCAGAGAGCTGCCTGTTGGCTTTCTCTTTATAGGTAAATAGGCCTGTTCCTGATCTCACTATTGTTAGTTTTGCACCAGTGTCACTCCACTGACTCCATCAGAGTTACTCCTGCATTGCACCTATGTAAAATCAGAATTGAGCGCTATGAATGTGAAGGCAGAACCGTCTGTATAAGAAGTGGGGAAGCTGCAATAAGAAAAGCAGCCAACAGGATAGTGTGAAAGAAGAGGCCTAACTACTACAGATGCTCCCCAACTTACGCAAGCATTCCATTCCGGAACACTTTGCGTAAGTTGAATTTTGTGTAAGTCAGGAACATATACCCAACAATTATTTAAAAAAAAAAAAAAAGCTAAAAAACGTATAGAACTTTTTCCGTAAGTGCGGATTTGCGTAAATCAGGTTTGCGTAACCCAATGATACTGCATAAATGATACTGTCCTGTGAGTTTACTTTCCCTCTGCAATGTCTTCCAGCTCTCCAACATATAAATTACACTGGATACACACATCTACATATACTCTCATCTTGTAGCAAGTTAACCTATTTTACTCCCAAAGTGCTACTTTACTACCTAAAGTGCACTTACCCTACATTTTACATCACTACAGAATTTGGCCCCTGATATCTTTCTAATCTTCTAGATCTTAGATGCTTTCTAAAATGTTAGCCATGTGACGATTTAGGAACCAAAGTCTCACTGAAAGTAAATAAGATTTTGGCAACTAAATCATGTACATGTTTTTGAAAATGTACCCTTTATAACTTTTTCTGGTGTGTTTAAATGTTTTTTCAGTCCTTGTCTCTGTAACAGAGCACTGACTTGTATCTGCTGGTGCAGCCAATAGGTCACAGTTTGCTGAGAGTTGTAGTTCCTAGGTAGGGTCCATCAGGCAGAGGGAATCAGCTGCCTAAGCATCATGTGACTACCTGCTGGAGACTATAAAAAGGAACTGGGTCAGTCTAGAGAAGATGAGGGTTAAGGAAAACTTTGATGGAAGTCCCTACATAAGGACGGTCATAAACAGATAGTTAAGGGTTAATGCCTCTTTTACCTGAAAAGGGTTAAGAAGTTCACCTAGCCTAGCTGACACCTGACCAGAGGAACCAATGGGGGAACAAGATGTTTCAAAAGGAAGGAGAGTTTTTTCCTTTGTTAGTTTTCAGTTTCAGCCGGAGTGAAAAAGATCAAGGAACCAGCCTCTTGTCAGAGTAGTAAGTTTTAAGAAAGGAAATTAAATAATAGGTTAATGTTCTATTTCCTTTGTAACCTGTCTTGTGCAATTAGAGGTAGAATCAAATTGGGTTATTTGGGTATTTTCATTGGTGGACTAAGTTTTTGCCCAGGGGAACATCCTCTGTGTTTTGAATCTGTTGTCTGTGAGAATAGCTGATATGGTAATCTCTCCCAGAGGGTTTTCTTTTACCTTTCTTTTATTTAATTAAAAGTCTTTTTCTTAATACCTGATTGATTTTTCCTTGTTTTTAGATCCAAGTGGGTTGGATCTGGATCCACCAGGAGTTGGTGGGAGAAAGGAAGGAGGATGGTTAAATTCTCCTTGTTTTAAGATCCAAGGGGTTTTGTTCTGTGTTCACCATGAAATTGGTGAAGTTTCTCAAGGCTACCCAAGGAAGGGAGTGCTTGTGAATGGTGGCAGCCAGACCAGATCTAAGCTGATAATTGAGCTTAGAGCTTCTCATGCAGGTCCCCCACATCTGTACCCTAAAGTTCAGAGTGGGGAAGGAATCTTGACAAGGACTAAGTAGGAGTTCCCCAGAAAAGGTGACTCAAGGGAAGGACACATCTTTCATCCAAGCTTGCTGATACTGGAAAGGCCTTTGGTGGCTGGAACAGGTGTTTTGAGTTAATTTGATTTTGGTTTGAATCATAGAACTGGAAGGGACCTTGAGAGGTCTTCTAGTCCAGTCCCCTGCATGGAAAGCAGGGCTAAGTATTATCTAGACCATTCCTGACTGATGTTTGTCTAACCTGTTCTTAAAACTCTAATGATGGAGGTTCCACAACATCCTTTAGCAATTTATTCCAGTGCTTAACTACCCTGACAGGAAGTTTTTCCTAATGTCTAACCTAAACTGTCCTTGACTATCCTAAGAGGTTAAGGAGAATTATTTACCTCCCTCCTCCTTGTAACAATGTTTTGTTTACTTGAAAACTGTTATGATGTCCCCCCCTTAGTCTTCTCTTTTCCAGACTAAACAAACCCATTTTTTTAATCTTTCCTCATAGGTCATGTTTTCTAGCCCCTTAATCATTTTTGTTGCTTTTCTCTAGACTTTCTCCAATTTAACCAGATCTTTCTTGAAATGTGGCACCCAGAACTGGACACAATACTCCAGCTGAGGCTTAACCAGCATGGAGTAAAATCGAAGAATTACTTCTTCTCTCTTGCTTACAACACTCCTGCTAAAACATCCCAGAGTGATGTTTGCTTTTTTTTGCAATAGTGTTACACTGTTGACTCACATTTCACTTTTGATCCACTATAACCCCACAATCCCTTTCTACAGTACTCCTTCCTAGGCAGTCATTTCCCATTTTGTATGTGTGCAACTGATTGTTCCTTCCTAAGTGGAGTACTTTGCATTTGTCTTTACTGAATTTCATCCTATTTACTTCAGACCATTTATCCAGTTTGTCCAGTTCTTTTTGATTTTTTATCTTATCCTCCAAAGTACTTGCAACCCCTCCCAGCTTGGTATCACCTGCAAACTTTTGTGGTAATAAAACAGGTCCAGGGGAAAGGACCATGGACTGAATTATAGTACTGTACTATTCCACTTTTCTCATGGAGACTTTACTGCATTCCTCAGAGATCTGTTCTTACATGTGCTTGAAATGTTTTCCTGATACTAGTTTATTTCTTGTGCAGTCTTCATTTAATTCTCTGGTTTAGATTTTCTTCTTTGTTTTATGCTGCCTTAAATTCATCTGTAAACTTTCCATTCTGCCTCTGCCTTATGTTTTGTTCCTCTCCAATGTCTTTTTTCTTATCCTTATCTTTTTCAATTTCTTGTTAATCTGCAGTGGTCTTTTTCGTCTTGTAATGTACTTAATGCTAGACGGTACACATAACCCTTGGACATACAGTAATTGCTTTCTGAAAACTGTGTTCTTCCCTCCTCGCATTGCTAGCTTACTCCATGGATTCTTTTTAGCACTTCCTCCATTCTTCTAAAATCAAAATAGTTTTTTTTCTCTTTTTGTTTCCATTTGGAATAATGAATCCAACTGAAGTGAGTCCTCTGTCTTTTCATCATAACAGCTGTGCTGCTGAAAGTCAAGCCTTTACCATTTTTGTCACCTTTTAATATAGTGAGGATACAGCACAAGACTATTGCTTGATTTATTTCTCTCATTGTATCGCTTTTTCTGTATGTCTGGAGAGTTGAAATGTCCTCTTATTAGTTTTGACTGCATCTTCTCATTCTTTTTTATTTTATCTTTCTGGATTATGTCCAATTTCTATTACCACTTTGCTTCCCATACTGTCTCAAATTGAGCCATAATGATCCTTTCAAACTCCTGCAAGAATGTCCAGCATCTCGAAAGTTCCCACCTGTCTGAAAGCAAAAGTTTTTAACTGTGAATGTTATTTTGACCTGAATTGTGTCCTGCTTTACAGGTCCATTCATCAAGCACAGGCTCAGTCCTGCAAACTGCTGAGCATTCTGGTGCCAATCCTGCAAAATACTTCAATACACACTTAAATTGAATTCTGTTAATAGTCTCAATGAATTCAGCAGGACTACTTATGTGCTTAAAGTTAGGCATATACTTAAGTATTTTACTGAATCAGGCCCCATGTGAATGTCTGTTGAGCTGTAAATAAATCCAAAATGCCTTGGTTAATGATACATATATTTCCCAGTGATGTGAGGGAGGTATAACTTCAGCTGGTAGAAACATACTCTTGCATGCTGCTTTTTTGTATCAAATAGGTGTGAAAAGCAAAAATAGAGACTTGCCCACTCATCTAGCGAGCCCTGAAGTCAATGGAAAGATTGGGCTTTCTTGGACAAAATAGTGTGACAGCACTTATCGGACCATTCCATACTAGATTATATGTATTCAGTTGTACTGTAATCTTACTGGATCCTAAATAGTCTTATCGTAATTTTTCAACAAAATTCAGAGCCTTTCAGGATAGACTGCACAAGCTACTCATTTTTTTTTAGATCAACCATGCCACAGTAGATTTGGTTCTGTGTCTCCATTATGTTGTAGTCTTTTCTTAGAGCATATTTTAATATGCCTGAATAGAATAAAAAAAGATTTAATAAAGCAAATGTAAATCATCTAATTTTCCTTCCTCTCCCCTCCACCATCCCATCTCAGTCTTTATACATTGAAGAAATAATAATTTAAATGAGCATTTGAACTATGTAGTAACTCTTTCTTCTGTAGTTAACAAACTAAAGCATTCTCTGATTGTTTCTCAGTGGTAGAGTAAACATCAAAGTTAATATCCTTCCTAGGCTAAGATATTTATTTAATCTAGCCCTTTGTGGTTTTCAGGAATGTTTTAAAGAAAATTATATTACCTCTGGAAACTGAATCCCCAGGGTGAAATTACATATTATAATGGCCATGATATGTCAGATTCATTTTGTTACAAATGAATATATCAACTTACATTTATTTTAAAATAGTTGATGCTTTCAGAATCTAAGTCTTAAAGATTCCATCTGAACAGTATTATTTCAGAAAGATGTGTCTAGGTAGATTGTTGGATCTCATTTATAAGTGTCTCTCACTTTCTGCTTCATGCCATAATAAACATTCATGATTATAAGATTTTAGAGGAGATAAATTGTACTTCTCCTCTTATCCCCTTATCTACTTGCAGACTTGAAGACTATTTCTTTTCCATGGATTTTAAAGAGGTAGGAATCACTTGACTCATTTTTCTAAGTTAGATAATTTAATATCATTGGAATTACTGTCTGAATTCCATCTCTCAGATGGTGTTTCAGTGTTTTATTGTAAAATAATATGATAAGAACAAAATAAGAACTGCCCATATTACTGCTAGTTTCTCTTTCCTAAATTGTCATGTCAAAGAAATGTCTGTTTCCTAAGGGACCCCCCACAAACACTTCTTCTTTTAATATGATCATGTAATCTTTTTTTGTTAACTCTGACTGATGATTCACAAAAATGGAGTTCTTAAGATGAATTCGAAGTCTGAGTTCCAATGTACAGCATTTTGCAAAAATTTCTTGTTCTTGGCAAAACAAAGAAAAAAATGGAAAATGCTTTTCTCCATAGGAAATTACTTAAAATATCTGTTTTGGCTTGAAGAGAATTTACACTGGGTGCTCAAATGAAAAAAAAAAAATCAACATAAGCACATTGACCATCCCTTAGACTACACACCCCTATGATGAAATAATACAGCAATTCTCTTTCTCTGTAGAGAAGGAAACTTAAATTATTTTGTAAGGTGTCATAAGTGATATTGTGTCCATGAAGATCAGATAGCTCATCTTACAAGGTGTTTTCAAAAGAAAAAGGCACAAAAACAAAATGGAACAAGACGAAGGCCATATTTTTCTCCATTATAGCTTTGATCTTATTGGAAGATTTGAACTCTGCTCTCTTTTTAGATTTAAAACCATTTTCTTTTGCTCATTAAAGGTTCTACAGATTTTCCAGAGAAAAGCTGCTAACCAAAGCCAGCTAAGTTTCCCCTTGAAGGACGTGGATACAACCCTCCGACCAATAATAGTTAGCAAGCAGTAAATTCTTCAAGAACAAAAATGTTTATTTAGAAATAAAAGGTTACAATGAAAGAGGCGAGATAAACAGTAAGGGTTACAGATATAATGTAAAGGAAGTGGTGTGATAAACAAAACACAGCAATAACACTTCCACTTAAATCTATAACATACAATAATTTAACAATTGTGACAGACCCAGGCCAGTGGGGTACAGGAGTCTGGTAGAGGGCAAATATACTGGTCACTGGGTGAGTAGTTTTCTGTTCCCTGAGTGACCAGAGCAGTAGGGTAATCAGGAACCTGCTAGAACCAATTAAGGCAGCCAGGCTGATTAGAGCACCTGCAGCCAATCAAGGCAATGCACAGGGCCCTGGGCTGGAACCTGGAGTAGAGGGGGGGCCCGGGTTCCCCCCAAACCTCCCAACTCCTGATCAGACACAGGATAAGTTGACCCAGACTGTGGGGAAGATCACTGAGGTGAGCAAATCTGCCAAATAAGCGCAGGACCCACCAAAGGTAGAGGAGGAGACTTCGTCACAACTGGTGTCAAGATGGGATTTGGTGTGCACAGTGCGGCGGAAGAAGGAGGATGATTAAAAAAAAAAAGAGAGAGGGTTTTTTTTTTCTCACCACAATGGATGACTTAGTGTGGGCATGAAACAAGCTACGGCGGGCCAGCAGGAGGCTACCCATGTCCAGGTAGCCGCCCAACAGGTGGCAGTGGTGGCTGCAGCAAGAGACTAATTGCCTGCTGATGGACCAGGCTCTCAAGACCGAGCTATATTGTGGGAACTGGTAAACCAGTTTAAAGACCCTTACAGAGCTGAACTGCGGCCATGATGGGACGCAGATCATATGGGCCAGCCATTGGCTGCAGAAAATGATGCGGGAGGTGATGTAGAGGTATACTTTCTGGCCTTTGAGAGGGACAGCCCTATGGGAGGCCTGGCCTCGAGATCAGTGGTCTGGCATCCTTGCCCCATTCCTCTGTGGGGAGGCCCAGAAGGCCTACTGATGATCTGGCCTGAAAAGGCTGCAGCAGACTATCCCCAGCTGAAAGTCGAGAAATCCTGGCCAGATTCTGGGGTAACAACTGCAGTGTGGGCCAGCAGTATCACAAATGGAGGTACCAGGAAAAAAAAACCCGCGATCGCCAATTGTATGACCTCATCCATCTCTCACGAAAGTGGTTGCGAACGGAAAATCCCAGAGTCCGTAAGAGATACTCGAGGTTCTGGTCATCGCCCAATATATGAAGGGGCTACCCCAGACCTTCATCGTTGGGTAAGCCAGAACGAACCCTCCATCTATGATGAGTTGTGTCGTGCACTGGTAGAGAGGCGAAGGACAGCGAGGGAGCTGACCTGACCAGTTAAGGAAGAGGCACCCTGGGTTGAACTAGCAGCATCAAGCCTTAGAGCTCAGGTGACTGGGCAACCAGGAGATCACAGGTGGAAAAAGAGAGGGACTGAAGGCCCACCAGAAGCCACAAAGAGTCAGAGCACTGAGGGAGAAGAGGATCGTGATGTTAGACTGCCCCAAACCAAGAGACCGGGGAATGCCTAAGGTGTTATGCCTGCGGGGAGTGGGGACATATAGCTGCACAGTGTACCAATGCTGAGGAGCCTATGCAGTGTAACCTGGGGAACTGGGCAGACCCATGCTCCCTAATCCACCTTGGGGGCCTCACTAACCCCACATATGTACACCAGACCAGTAAAGCTAAATGGGTAGAGATCACAGCACTGGTTGATTTGTGGAGTGCTGTCACGCTTGTCTCAGGGAAGCTCATGAAGTGTAGTTCAGCTGCTGTGGGCTAAGCATATGGGGATAACATGCGTCCATGGACAGTTGGTTATTACCCACTATCCCAGTAAAAATCGAGATGTCAGGGGAACACTACTGAGGTAGCAGCAGGTGTAGTCCCTAAACTCCCATACCCGGTGCTCATAGGGAGGGACTTCCCAGGGTTTGGAGACTTACTCCCAGTAGGAGGATTGGAGAAAGATGGGGAACCCTGAAGTTTAGTGAGGCATCCACAGTAGAACTGTTAACCCCAGTCTTCTCTGAAATATCCCAGATTTATTTTCCATTCCCAGGGTTTGGAGTAGAAAGTGAAAAGGGAAAGGAGGGCAGCTAAAGGTCTTGGGAACTTGAATACTGACCAAAGCCAGAGGTCACTCTCGTAGGTAGGTCGGACCTGAAAGCGCTGAAAAGGAGGCCACTCAGGAGGGAGAAGCACCCGAGTCTGACCCCCACCCTAACGCTTCTGAACCAGTAGAGGCAACAGAGACTGGGCCCCTAGATCTTGGGCAGATTAGCCCTGGAAGAGGAAATTTTGGACAGGACCAGGCTGAAGACCCATTATGACAACATTAGAAAGGAGGTGACTGAAATATATGGGTACCCGTGGAAGGAAAACCCAGGGACCAGGACCCTATTTCATAATGTAAGAAGAATCTCTTATACCGGGTTGCAGCCAGTGCAGGGGCAGAAGGTACAGCAGATCCTAGTTACCTCAAAAACACCAGAACGCTGTATTAAGTCTTGCTATATAGTCATGCTTTTTGGGGGCACTTGGGGGTAGAGAAGACCCTGGCAATGAGTCCTATGACGGTTCTTTCTGGCCTGGAGTACATGAAGAAGTGCGGAGGTACTGTGCGTCCTGCCCTGTGTGTCAGCTGCACAGTCCCCGTCCCACCTGAGGGCACCTTTAGTACCCCTTCCCATAATAGAGGTCCCCTTTGAGTGAATAGCCATGGACTTAGTGGGACCCCTGGAAAAGATGCCTTGGGGCCACCAATATATACTTGCTGTTTTGGACTATACTACTCGCTACCCAGAAGCCGTTCCCCTGTGGAACACAGCCTCTAAAACGATAGCCAAAGAGCTGGTGGGGATCTTTGCCCGAGTGGCGCTACCAAAGGAGATATTAACAGACCAAGGAACTCCATTTATATCAAAGCTAATGAAGGACACTGCTCCATATACACACACTGAGAACTTCAGTCTACCGTCTGCAGACTGATGGGTTGGTAGAAAGGTTTAACTGAACCCTCAAGGCTATGATAAGGAAGGTGGTAAGTCGGGACACCCTACTGCCCTATCCTTATATTCGCTATCCGGGAGGTACCTCAGGCCTCGACTGGGTTTTCCCCATTTGAGTTATTATACAGGCATCAACCCTCGTGGCATACTAGATATTATCAAAGAGATATGGGAAGAGGAACCCAATGAGGGGAGAAATATATATAACATGTAATACAGATGCGAGACCGGATAGCCGGGGTCACCCCTATTGTACGAGAACATTTGGAAAAGGCACAGGAGGCCCAGAGAACCCATTACAATCGCCAGGCAAAAGTCTGACCGTTCCAACCAGGGATCGGGTGATTGGTGTTGGTACCCACAGCAGGAAAGCAAGCTTTCTGACCCAATGGCAGGGGGGCCCTATGAGGTGGTTGAATCCATGGGAGAAGTAACCTACAAGGTGCGGCAGCCAGGACACAGAAAAAAGAAAAGATTTATCACATCAACCTTCTGAACCCTGGCATGCACAAGAGGCATGCATAACTGTCCAAAAGGACTAACCCAGGAAAACAAGCCTTCCAAACAGGTGAGAGTGTCTCCTGATTTAACACTAGACCAGAAGAATGAAGTGTCTGAGATGATCTTCCGGAACCAAGATGTGTTCTCTCGACAAAACCAGGTTGAACAACCGAGACATATCACCAACATCGTCACAAACCCTGGGGCCAGAATAACAATGAGGCCTATCGGGTGCCAGTGCCAAAGGAGGAAATAAAAGCAGAAGTAAAAAAAATGCTGGAGTTAGGGATCATTGAAAGAATCCTACCAGTCAGTGGTCCAGCTCAGTCGTGCTGGTGCCCAAACCTGATGGCACCACAGAGATTTTGCAATGACTTCTGGCGACTGAAACGAAGACACATTATCCCAGTTCGACCCATACCCCATACCTCACATAGATGAGCTAGTGGACGGTCCTGTAGCTGGGGAATGCCCGGAATACCTACTTGACTACCTAGACTTGACAAAGGGGTTACGGGCAGATTGAACGCCCCGGGAGTTTGCAGAAGACGTATTAACAAAGGAAAGAGGCTCACTGCGTTCTCTACAACAGCCGATATTTTGTTCCAGGGTGTTCCTTTTTCAATAACTAGTCTGTCTACTATCCCTTTTGGACTACATGGGGGCCTTAGATAGCCCCAGCTACTTTCCAGCGCCTCATCGGACAAGCCATTACGCCTGCATAACAGTTATACTGCTGCCTACTTGGATGATGTGGTCATTCATACCCCAGATTGGGAAACCCACCTAAGAGAAGGTGGAAAGCAGTCCTTGATACCTTCAAACTGCGAGCTGGCGCTTACAGCGAAAACCCTGCCAGTGCGCTGTAAGGGCTTACAGAGGCCAAATATCTTGGCTACATTGTGGAAAAAGGTCTGGTAAAAACCGCCAAGTGAACAAGTTGGGAGGCCATCCAAAATTGGCCCCCGACCATTGTCGCAAGAAAACAAGTCCGTGCATTCGCATTCCTAGGTGTAGTGGGGTATTACCGACAATTTATCCCCCACTTTGCCACAAGGGCAAGCCCCCTGACAGACCTAGTGAAAGCCCGTGGACCTGATCTGGTGAGATGGTCTGACGCAGCAGGGGAAGCATTCACAGACCTACGGACTGCCCTCTGCAGTAACCCCGTACTGGTAGCCCCTGATTTCTCCAAGGAATTTATCCTGCAGACAGATGCATCGGAAGTAGGGTTGGGGGCCATTCTATCACAGATGGTCGGGGAGGAGGAACACCCAATTCTCTACCTCAGTAGGAAACTCCTTCCGAGGGAACAAAAATATGCAGTGGTGGAGACAGAATGCCTCGCTGTAAAATGGGCCTTGAAAGCATTGCGCTACTACTTGCTCGGGTGCAGATTTGTCCTCGTGACCGACCCTGCCCCTCTTCAATGGATGCAGCGGAACAAGGAGAAGAACACAAGGGTGACCAGGTGGTTCTTATCCCTCCAACCTTTCCAGTTCCGTGTGCAACACAGGGCAGGGAGCCGTCACGGTAATGCCGAAGACTTGTCATGTGTGCACTGTCTGGCTTCCCAAGCTGCCCAATCCCGTGGTGTTGAGCAGGGGTGAGGGATATGTAACAGACCCAGGCCAGTGGGGTACAGGAATCTGGTAGAGGGCAAATATACTGGTCACTGGGTGAGTAGTTTTCTGTTCCCTGAGTGACCAAAGCAGGGGCTGCACTAGAGTAATCAGTAACCTGCTAGAACCAGTTAAGGCAGACAGGCTGATTAGATCACCTGCAGCCAATCAAGGCAATGCACAGGGGCCTGCACTGGAACCTGGAGTAGAGGGCGGGCCCAGGTTCCCCCCAAACCTCCCAACTCCTGATCAGACACAGGAGAAGTTGACCCAGACTGTGGGGAAGATCACTGAGGTGAGCAAATCTGCTAAATAAGCGCAGGACCCACCAAGATAGAGGAGGAACTTTGTCACACAATGTAATCATTTACTTAATACTCTAACAATATAACAAGCAAGCATATAACAAAAACGTAACAATATATTGATTAACTCTAATATTAATTGCTTAACACTAAGTTCCAGTAAGCTTTGGTCTTAGGGTTACTGAACGGGTAGGGAGATCTCACTCAAACAACAGACATCCAGCTTTATTGCAGACAAGACCCATATATTTGAGAAATAAAAGGGTAAAAAGGAAGATTTAAGCTTCCTCAGTTCTCTCTGAGACCATCTATGGTCCTTCTATTCTGTCAGATATAGGGAGCAATATAGAGGACTCTGGTTGAGTGGTTTCTCTAGATGCTGCTGTGCTAGGCAGCTGCCTGCTCCCACTGAGGTAAAACGGTAACTCAGGTAGGAGAGATGGAAGCCTGTTGGTTGCTGTTGCTGGGCGGCTGTGGAGGCATCCAGCTGGCTGGTTGCCCAAAGCGGTTATTGCCAGGGGCAACCTTGGAACCCTGGGTAGGCTGCTGCTGTGGTTACAGTTGTTGACTTTTAAGCAACTTCTTCAGTGTAGTTTTTCAGGTGTCTTCTGGGAGATGTCTGGCAGCGTTCTGCTTTTTTGCTGGTCCCTATCCCTATGGAGTTTTTAGCTTGTTGGCTGTCACCTTTATATAGAAGTTTAGCTTATTAGCTATTAATTTATTATTGTAATTCAGCCAATCATCTTTGCTAATTTCCAGGCAACTGAGGCAAAACTCTGTCATCACATTGGAACCTCACTGATGTGCCAGTATAAAGTAAAACAACAAAAGCTCTGACCAGCTGGTGGAGGGAAAGACAGAGAAATCCATAATACAATCACTGTCACTCAGGTACTAAGGCACGGTATACCTCTCAATCTTCAAGCCTGCCAGTCTATAATAAAAGCTATCAAAATGTGTAACAAGTAACCAAAATGTGGAACACCTACATTGTGTGTCCTGCCATAGACAGTTTATTTTTCCACTTTTCTTTATAAAAATTGGTTTATTTAATTCACATAGTGAGAAAACATCTTTTAAAGCAGTTCTTATAATTAAAAACAAATTCCATTGTATGCAACCATAAGGTTCCTTTTCCCTAGATCATCACTCGGGTTTGAGCTCTAGTCTGTTTTATTTGGATTCTTATCTTAAAAACATCTAGGATGGAGGATGCTAGCCGACTACAGATAACTATAGCAGCACCAAAGGAAGAAGGAGAACTGGCAGCTCTGTGGGATGGGGACTAGCTGCTGGCCACCTTGGACAGTGCTCCACCCCAACCCAGGTGTCCATCCATCTAAGTGGAGACCTGGTATGGTGTACTGGCTACAGGAAATGAGAAGCAGACCCCAGCAGCTGACCAGGAGGAACCACCTGCAACCTAGCCTGTGATGCTCAAAGCCAATACATCCCAGAGGAAAGAAGTCTTAGGGTGCGGGTGTTTGGGGACTCCCTTCTGAGGGGGATGGAGGCATATATCTGCCATCTTCACATGATGTCCTGGGAGGTGTGCTGCCTGCCTGTAGCCTGTATCTGAGGCGCCATCTGTCCCTGTAATCACTACTCCATGCTGCTCAGGGCTGGCTGTAGGAAGTGTGGGGCCCTATTCAAATACCTGGCAGCAGTTCAGGTCTTTGGTGGCACTTCGGTGGCGGGTCCTTCACTTGCTCCGGGTCTTCCATGGCACTGAAGGATCCACCGCTGAAATGCTGCCGAAGACCCGGATTGCCGCCAGGTGAGTAAAAATTAAAAAGGTGTCTAAGTTAGGCGCTCTTCTTTAGGGTGCAGAGCCCTCTTAGGTGCGGACGCGGGGCCCTGTGGGCAATAATGATACTGGCAGGTTTGACCCCAAGAAGATCAGCAGTGAGTTCAGGGCTCTGGTCAATGGTGAAGGAGTCAAGTCTGCAGGTTATGTTACCCTCTACCAGCAGGATGGAGGAGAAGAGCCTAGGCAAGGAAATATGCCTACTGGAAATGAGTACATGGCTGTACAGATGGTGTTGATAGGAGAGCTGCTGCTTCCTCAGTCATGCCATGCTGTTCCAAGAAGAAGGTCTTCTGGGACATGATGGGGTCTGCCTACCAAGAAGGGGGAGAACATCTTATGCATTGACTCACCAACATAGTGAGGAGAGCTTAAAACTAGGTTCAAAGGGGACAGGTGACAACAGCTCACAAGTCTCTAGGTAAAGATAAAAGGGTAAAAAAATATAGGTGTGATGTTATGTTAATGGTCTACTATAGACCATCAAATGAGGAAGAGGAGGTGAATGAGGCATTTCTAGAACAAATAACAGAAATATCTAAAATGAGGGACCTGGCAGTAATGTGAACTTTACCCATACATTGATTGGAAAAGTAATATGGTAAAACACAAAATGTCCAGTAAGTTCTTGGAATGTACTGGGGACAACTTTTTGTTCCACAAAGTGGAAGAAGTAACCAGGATTTTGCATGAAAAACAAGATTCACTTCAATTTAGGTTTAAACAGTTTTTTTGCCTTTATTTTGTACATTTTAACACAACACTATTATCATCTATAAATTACACATACATGCAAAAGCAGATAAGGCAAGAAAGATAATTGATCAAGTTACCTTTCCCGGAGATAAGGAGAGTCTTTATAGATCTCTGGTATCTGCTATGTTCTCCTGTATCTTCTCCACTCTCTTATTGCCGGACATGGATCTTTTATCTCCTGTTTTGTAACTTTGTGCAGACTCAGTTTATCAAGTTACCTCATCTGTGTACCTACCAATTTTAACTTCATAATTAAAATGTTCTAATGCATAAATCACAATAACTAACCTAAACCAAAACATTTTTGCTTATCCTGCTAAAACTTACTTTTATCTGACTACTTCTGTCATCTGTTCTCTGCTGATCACCCCAATAGCTCTATCCAATGCTTATCTTACAGTAGTTGTTATTCTCCTTACTGGTCTGTTTATGTGGCCTTGGGTTTTTGCTTGTTAGCTTTTCCTGGGGGGAACCTGAAGTTAAGAATTCCTTCACAACATTCTGCTTCACTCTGATATATACACAGACTAAGGTTTTTACAAATAAGACACATAAACCAGGTTTCATGATTTACTCAACCCTGAAGCTGTATTTCAGCTAAGTTCTGAAATGCTGCATCAGCAGTGATACATATAAAGAGCAAAAATTCCTTTATATTTTCTTCTAATAATACAAATTTCTCTAACATTATTTAGGAAATATTTGACTAATAATTCATAGTGTTCTAACACAGGGTGTAGAAGGTGCACCGTCACCACAGTACCACCTAATGTCCCTGGTGAGAGTGGTTGGCAGGGCACATAAACTTTGAAAGCACAGTCCAGTCTTCAGCACCTCTGCCCCAAAAGTTTCCAGTCCTCCCCTTTAGCACAGAAACTTTGTTGAGGCTGGGTCCTTGAACAGTCAAAGTCTTTTCCAGCAGGTCTCTCACTTAGCTGAAAAGTCTGGGGGTGCTAATGTCCTCTCCAAGTGGGTAAGGGAGCCCAAGCCCACTCTCTCCACGAAGCTCCAGTCCAGAGACCAATGGTGGGCAGCTACACTCATGGGGTGTTAAGCTGGACAACCTTCTATCCCAATCTCATTTTTGCCTCCCAGTGACTCTCTCACTCTAACCAAGTCTCTGGCCTGCAGTCTCAGTGACCTGCCTCTCCTCTGTGAGTTTGCATGAGCCTACCTTGCCAGGTCCCAGGCAATGAGCTCCTGGGCAGTATTGTACCTTCAGAGTTCAGAGCAGCCCTTTGCTCTCTTCTGCTGCTTCCCCATTGAACTGCTGTTTCCTTTTTTAATTTCCTGCCTCCTGTTTGCACAGGCTTTGCAGGTATGACTGGACAGAGCAACCTTGGCCCAGAGATATCCCTTAACCCCTTGCTCTCTGGCATGAGGTTGATAGACCCATTGCAGGAGGACAGCCATTTTAGACTTGATTCTGACCAACAGGAAGGAGTTGGTAGGGAATCTGAAGGTGCAAGGTGATTAGGGTGAAAGTGATCATTAAATGATTATGTTGTTCTAACAAGAAATGGGAGCAGTAGAATAAGGACAAAGGACTTAAAAGCAGACTTTAACAAACTCTAAGAACTGGTAGATGAGGTCACAGGGGAAGATTTTATAAAGAAAATAAGAGTGCAGGAGAGCTAGCAGTTTCTCTAGGAGACAATATTAAAGACACAACTGCAAGCTATCCCAGTGTAAAGGAAAGCTAGCCAGAATAGTAGAAGGCCAATATGGCTCCATCAGGAGTTGGTTAATGATCTGAAAATAAAAAAGGAATTCTACAAAAAGTAGAAATATGGACAAAATGCTAAGGAGGAGTACAAAAGAAAAGCACAAGCATGTAGAGACAAAATCAGAGAGGCTAAGATGCAAAATAGGTTACACCTAGCAAGGGACATAAAAGGCAACAAGAAGGGGTTCTTTAAATACATTAGGAACAAGAGAAAGATGGAGGAAAGTATAGGTCTTCTATTTAGAAGGGAAACAGAGCTAATAACTGATATTAAAAAGTCTGAGATGTTTGCCATTTTGCTTCAATCTTCACTAAAAAGGTTAATGGTAGCCAAATTCTCAACAGAATTAATATAAACAACAAGAGGGGAGAATAATTAGATAATTTAGATACATTAAAGAATAATTAGATAATTTAGATACATTCAAGTTGTCAGAGTCTGACAAAATTCATTCCTAGAGTATTTAAGGACATAGCTGAAGTAATTTAAGAACCATTACCAATTATCTTCAAGAACTGGAGGCCTGGTGAGGTCCCTGAAGACTGGAGAAGGGCAAACATAGTACCATTTTTAAAAGAGTAATTACAAATCAGCTAGCCTAACTTCAATACCTGGAATGATACTGGGAAAAATTATTAAACAATCTGTTTGTAAGCACTTCGAGGATAATAAGGAATAGTCAGCATGGATTTGTCAGACACAAATTATGCCAAATCAACCTAATTTTCTTCTTTGACAGGATTACTGGCCTACTGGATAAGGGGGAAGCAGTAGATGTGATATATATTAGTATTAATAAGCCTTCTGACATAGTATCATAGGATATTCTCATAAGCAAACTAGGGAAATGTGGGCTAGATTAAATTACTGTAAGTGGTTTTGGCAGGGTGCAGTCACCCTGAACTGGACAGGGAAGAGTTAACTCCTCACTGTGGGCTGAGGAGGCCAAACTCCCACGTTCCTACTGGGTATGCTCCAGGTGCATCACTAATATAAAAGGGAGCAGCCGCCAAGGAGGGAGGATGCACTTTTCTGGCTCCAGCTCAGAAGCAGCAGGAATCCTTGAATGCTGAAGCTAGAGGCGCCGAGACCCAGACAGACGCATAGGTTCCTGCAGATGCTTGAGAGGGATCGGACTTCCTGGGGACTGTACCTGCCAAGTAGCCTGGAGATCCTGATAATGCCTTGACTATGGCACTAAGAGACGTGGTAGGAAGTGTCCCAGGGAAGACTAGCTATAGTCCTGTGGGAAGCCAGCGTGTTTCACTTGGAGCCCCATTGGCTAGGTGACAGAAAACTCCACCACTGCTAGGGCCCTAGGCTGGACCTGTTGGAGCAGAGAGGGCTCGGGTCCCCCTATCCCAGCTGTCACTCACCCTTAGGTGGTGGCCTACTTCCCGACTGTCTCCTGGGCCGCTCAGCTCAGAGAAAGAGGTCAGCCATATTGATTCTGGCCCCCAGGTCTTACTACCTTGGGAGCCAAGGCAACTCTATTGACTCCAACCAGTAGGCCTTACAGTCCAAAGAGCCAGGGCAAACCTACTGATCCTGAGCGCTAGGCCTTACAGCCCTGAGAGGAGGGACATCTTCATTGGCTCTGTCCATTGGACCTTATAGTCCTGAAGCCAAGGACAGTCCAGTGGGCTTATTCATGGGGTGCACCTACTTAGCATTAACTATATCAGAGTGCTACCTTTTTCTTGTCTTCTCTAGACTACAGGTCCATCATCAATGATCTCAGTTGAAACAATACCTGCTTTTACCTTCCCTTGGTATCCAGATTATTAAAATAATGAGTCTGACAATAGTTTCTTTACAAGTAATATGTAGTATTCTTTTAAGTCCCTACGTAAAAGGATAAATGGGCACAAATCAGATATTAGGAATGGCAATATACAAAAACCTATAGGAGAGCACTTCAGTCTCCTTGGACACACAATAGCAGATTTAAAGGTAGCCATCCTGCAGCAAAAAAACTTCAGGACCAGACTTCAAAGAGAAACTGCTGAGCTTCAGTTCGTCTGCAAATTTGATACCATCAGCTCAGGATTAAATAAAGACTGTGAATGGCTTGCCAACTACAAAAGCAATTTCTCCTCCCTTGGTATTCACACCGCAACCCGTGTTAAGAACTCTGTCCATAAACCAAAATGAAAAAAAATTTGAAATAATTCCAAGGCCATGATGGAGAGGCACACCAGGCGACCTCAGTAAGCGCCGTGTGAAAGTTAGGTGCTCACACAAGCCTACACACGAGACACCAAATAGGGCACAACGGAAGATCCACGGGTGCAGTTCGCAAAAGCATGACCACTCTAGCCTGACTGCATGCAATTCTACGAGGGACGCGGGCTCCTCACCGACACACTCTCACCCTATCTATGATTCCGAGGTGGGAGCGTAGGCATTCTTGGCCACGTATGGACGAGAGGATCTCTTAGCGGAGATGAAGGAGAGGAGAGGATCCTGGCGTGGGCTGAGAAGACGAGTCTGCAGAGCGAAGCACACAGCACTGTCCGTTCTCCCCAACGCCAGGAGCCTTTCTTCAGCCTCTGACAAGCACATTTGACCCTTACCGGCGCCTGCCCAAACCACCTATCCCACACAACCGATGGAGCCATGGAAGGCTACCTACTGGTGAGTGTACCTTTTTGTAAATATTAAAACATGGTTTAAAAGCAAGCAGTTGTATTTAATTCTTAAGCTTGCGCTGCAGGAGTTGGGATGGCATTCATTCGCAGCCAGGACAATTAGGTTCTCGAAAACGTCCTCCAGTTGATAGTTCACCGTTCGACGGCAATATTTCTCCACTAGAAAATAATGAGCCAGCCAGAAGATGTACCCTGCAAACTCACACAGTAGCGATCTACCATGAGAAGATTGCTGCACTGATTGAGCATACTTGTCAGACACTGGTGACTCCTTATATGTAAGCTTTATAGATGAGAAAGAAAGAGATATTGGTTGGCAAGACTCAGAGGGCACAGACCAGCAATGACTCAGTATTTCATCAATGCACACGTGAGCAGGATAATAGACATTTAGGACACGTGTGCACTTTAGATGAAATGTCAGACCAAAGTAATCAGCTGTATCCACTTGCATGTACCTATATATGTCCTAGATCTGCACATAGTCAGAGCTTCTTGCCCTGAGTCAGATCAGCAACAATCCCACGCTGTGTTTCTACTCGATGCGCTTCATTCTCGAGCAGAGTAACTGCATTCCTGATGCACTGCAGAGGTTATACTGCGGATGAAATATGTTCGCGAAGTAATTAAAGGGGACAGAGGTAGTTGGCTGCTTTTGCCTGTAACTTAACAGAATCCGCCCTGCATTTAGCCAAGGCAGGGGGAGGATTGGTGCTGGGCCTTTTTTGCGTTTGGCTAGCTGGGATCCTTCCTGCTACCAGCCATGTGGGGGGGGAGGGTGGCTAGCAGCGATCTTCTGTAATACCAGCCACGCGGTGGGGGGAGGGGTAAATGATCATCCCAGAGAATTTGAATGGGCAGTTCTGGTGCTGCACGTTAACAGGAAAGAAGCAGCACTCAACGGGCTTGCTTGCTATTTGGGAAAGGAGGGCACTGGATATATGAAGGCTGCAGAGCCCGAAAGACAATGGCTTACCGTGGCCACATGCAAGCCGAATTCTGATGCCGCGGACTGGGCGTCTGTGATCTTCTAACACCAAAAGCCCAGGCACTCAATATTAAGATGCGCAAAATGTGACCTTGTAGTGAGATCACATGTGCTAGGTAAGGTGAAATAGTATTGTTCACCGTGAAAACTATAACCATTGTCCTGTATATAATGTATCTTTTAAATACTTCCTCCCTTTTTCCTTCCCTCCTGCAGCCAGCAAAATTTTCAAGTCCCTCCTCCATCCCGAAGGCTATACTCTCAATAAGGCATAGGAAAAAAGAGAAGACGCGAGATGAAGAATGTTAACGGAAAAGTCCAGGGAAGTGGCCCACAATAGAAAGCGAGACGATCTGAATGAGTAGCACCGAGACAGTGGTTTAGGGTAACAAAGGTGAACAGATGTCCAGTTGACGGAGAGGAGTGAGGACAGAGGGAGAGCAAGGATGTGAGATGAGAGAGGAGGCACAGCGATATTCTCTCGAACACATGTGAAGAAGCAGGCTATGGAGTCCTCAAGAGACCATACATCGATCAGACAGAGGGATGGGGCAAGCAAGAATAGCAGAGAGGAATCTGTTGTCACTCAATGCAACATGCGAGGGCTAAAAGCATTGCCTGATCACAACGTTGCCACAGACATGCTACCAGCAAGTTATGGTGGAAATCGCTATTCCCATGAAGGATGTGAATCGACAGGACATACACGAGATGCTGCACCTGCTGTGGGAGCCACACGCACTCACGCGTCCTAACCGCTCGCGTACAGAAGCTGCCAGCGGTGCACATGCTGGACCTTTTAGAAGTACATCTTCGCCTCACCCACCAGCACACTAAGCAACACGGGGGAGGCTCCGTGCACGCCACCCATTTCAACCAGCAGTGGACAGCCCAACAAAAGGCTGTCATTATTTGAAATTTGGGTTTTCTGTGGCCTTCTCCTTCGCCTCCTACTCTCAACTCCGTCCCAAAACACCCCACCCAGGCTGACCATGCATTTTGCTTGCCCTCTTTTTAAATTAATTATAATAGAAACTGATTTTATAAATAAGGAGTGATTTAAGTTTCAAATTAGGGAATCAAGGTGGTATCGAAGGGGAGAAGGTGGTGGCCTAGCAGTGGAATGTGTCAGATCAAGAGGTAGGGGGGGTTCATCCAGTGGAGAAACAAGCACAAACAGATCACAAAAGCTGCGGTCCGTACCGACGTGCTGCCCAGATGAGGAAGAACTCGTTTCAAAAGCTTCTTTGATGCCTGCACCGACTTCTGGTATGTGCTTTTAATGCGCCCTGGTTGATACTATGCGTCTGCCACATAATCAGTGGTCAGGTGATGTTGCCTCATACCATCCCACCTCTAGCCGCCATAACTTAAGGTCTGCACCCTTACTCTCACAGAGAGTGTGGAGCACACAAGCAAAACTGCAATAACAAAGGGGACATTGGGAATTTGGTGGACTGGACGGTCTGAGCGAGTCAGTAATGTGCGACAGTTGCGCTTTAAACGGCCAATGTACATTCTACCACCTTTCTGCACCATGCTCAGCCTGGTAGTTGAACAACTCCTCTGACCACTGTCTCAGGCTGACCTTTGTAGCGTGCGCTCATGAGCCAATGACGATCAAGGGTAAGGGCTGGGTTCCCCAGATGAACTACAGCCAGTTCAACATCCCCCAACTTGTTATTTTACTGGTCTTGGAAGTAAGATTTCCCTTGGCCTGCAGCCGATTTAACAGACAGAGTAGGTGTTCCTGAGAACGCGCATCAGACCCTTCCCGGCCGATGCCCACAGGATGTAGGTGCAAACAATCGCCTGTGTTTTTCCCCAGGGCTCTGAGCACCATGAGGTTACCCCCCTTGTGGTTTTAATGATCCTGGAGTGGCCCTGGTGCTGCAGTACCCAAGATCATGAGACTATATGGGTTCATTCACTATCGGCCCCACACAGTTAGGAACTTCCCATTGCAGCAGCCATCGCACTGTGACTGCATCATTTCCCAGAGGTCTTTCCCAGAAGTCACACTTTCGTAGCAACAACTTAATGATTGCTTTGGCTACTTGATCACAGCAGCCCCAACAGTAGATTTCCCACTGCCAAATGGATCCTGACTGACGCGTACGTTTGCTGGCATTAGGCAAGCTGTGCCAGAGGTGTCATATAGCTGTCTACCCGCTTCTACAAATCTTGTAGAAGGCGCTCTCATCTTGGTATCTCCTGCATTCTGCAAGCGGGCAGGGGATAGAGCAAGTCACAAAGTCCGAGAAAAGTGCGCACGTTTCCTGACAATGGCGAAAGTTCGTAGCCACTGGTGGAATCCGACCCAAACCTGCAAGAACTATGCGGTCCCACCAAGCTCTCGTAATTGTGTTCTCGAGGGCCAAAAAATGACGAAAGTTCAGGTAGAACTGCTCCCCCATGCAGACAGGATGCTGCCAAAAGCTCTGAGGTACCGCGCGGGTTTGAGAGACATTCGTAGACCATCCTTCCATAACGACTCTGTCGCGCCTAGCATCTGTCCTGTATGATCCGCCTCCTCCACTCTCCTGGTTTTGCAAGGTCCGGGTTCAGCATATGACTGCACAATGATGCGTGAGGTGTTGCAACGTCCATGATTGTGCCTGTCTTGAGCTAGAGCAGTGTCCATGTTCGCTGTAGGCTATGGTTTGCACAGTTCACCCAGAGATACAGAAAGCAGGATCGCAAAATGGTTGTCTGCTGTTCTTCCAGCGGAGGGAGGCGGTGAGGCTGTACCCATACCACCCGAGACAATGTTTTTCGCACCTCATACAGGCACGGGATCTCAACCAGAATTTCCAAGGGGCTTGGGGAGATACTGCAGAACTATGGGATAGCTAGGGATAAGCGTCCGCAACAAAATAGCAACAGCTGCGGAAGGCGACGACTAGCCTTGGACACGGATGCACACTGTCCGAATTTATAATGTGGCTTAGTTGGTGGCGCACGGTGCACTCGAGCTATCATAGCATCGTTTTAAAAACACCGGTGCTTCTGTAAAATCGGTTATATCTCCCGTATACCGGTAGACATTACCCAATGACTAACACAGCCGAGGCAGCATGAGACTTCGTGGTAGGATACTCACATCGGAGTGATCACTGTATTGGATAAGTTTCCAGAAGCAGAGTAAAATGCGAAGTGCATAGAGTCGAGGCGTAAGAGACGAGGTTAGTGTCAATCAGGGAGAGGAAGAGGCCCTCATTCGCTAGGCA
>NC_133769.1:303590825-303621475 GCF_003597395.2 Chelonoidis abingdonii | reverse complement strand
TGTTCCAAAAGACAAAATGAAAAAACTTTTGAAATAATTTCCCAAGGCCATGATGGAGAGGGCCACACCAGGGACTCAGTACAGCGCCGTGTGAAAGTTAAGGAGCTCAGACAAGCCTTACCAGAAACCAAAGAAGCAAACGGAAGATCCGGGGCAGGCCGAAAACATGCCACTCTAAGCTGAGCTGCATGCAATTCTAGGGGGTCCTCCACCACACCTCTCACCCTTATGTGATTCCGAGGTGGGCGGTAGCAACTTGGCCATGGCTGAGGATTCTGCAGAGGGAGAGATGAGAGCGAGAAGAGAAGGACGAGCTGCAGAGAGCACACAGCTCCGTTCTCCCCAACAGCCAGGAGCTTTTTCTCAGCCTGACGGAATATTACCTTCCAGCGCCTGCCCAAACCACTATCCCACACAATGAAGCCATGGAAGGGACCTCTGGTGAGTGTACCTTTGTAAATATAAAACATGGTTTAAAAGCAAGCATTTTTTAATTTACTAATTTTGCCCTGAGAGACGTGGATGCATTTCGCAGCCAGACAATTATTGGAAAGTCTGTTAACATGTCTGGAATGAGCAGAAATCCTCCAGGACAGTCTCATGAAGCTCTTCCTGGATGGTACTCTAAAAGCTTTGCAGAAGGTTTCCTGGGCAGGGCAAGCCTTATTTCATCCTCCATGGAGACACTTGACCACGCCATGCATGTAGCAGTAATCTGGTATCATTGCATGACAAAGCTAGCGCATATGGTCCTGATGTTTGCTGCATTCAGCAACATCCGTTGCTTTACTCGCTGTGTTATCCTCAGGAGAGTAATATCGTTCATTGGTAACCTTATGTAAATCTGCGGAATTAATAAGGGACAGAGGTAGTTGGCGCTGTTTGCCTGTAACTTAACAGAATCCTTCCCTGCATTTAGCCAAGCAGGGGAGGATTGTGCTGGGCTTTTCTTTCTTGCGTTTGGCTAGCTGGGATCTTCCTGCTACACGAGCCATGTGTGGGGGGGAGGTGGCTAGCACGATCTTCTGATAATTACCAGCCACGCGTGGTGGGGAGGGGTAAAGTGATCATCCCAGAGAATTTGAATGGGCAGTTCTGGTGCTGCACGTATAACAGAAAGAAAGCAGCACTCAACGGGCTTTGCTTGCTATTTGGGAAAGGAGGGCACTGGATATATGAAGGCTGCAGAAGCCCGAAAGACAATGGCTTACCGTGGCCCACAATGCAAGCCGAATTCTGATGCCCGGACTGGCGTCTGTGATCTCTAACACCAAAGCCACAGGCACTCAATATTAAAAAGATGCAAAATGTGACCTTGTAGTGAGATCACATGTGCTAGTAAGGTGAAATAGTATTGTTCACCGTGAAAGACTATAACCATTTTCTGTATATAATGTATTTTTAAATACTTCTCTCCTTTTTTCCTTCCTCCTGCAGCCAGCAATTTTCAAGTCTTCCTCCTCCATCCCGAAGGCATATCTCAGATAAGGCAGTAGGAAAAAAAAAGACGCGAGATGTAAATGTTTCGGAAATCCATGGGAAGTGGCCCACAATGAAAGACGCGACATCTGAAATGAGTAGAGAGACAGGTTAAAATAGCGCCAGGAAAGATGCGAGTTCTGTTAACACGGAATCCTCTCCCCATACAGCGATCAGATCCAGTACCTCCTGTGCGGTCCATGCTGGAGCTCTTTTTTGATTCTCAGGAGACTAAATTGTTACCTGTGCTGATGAGCTCTGCGTGGTCACCTGTGCTGGTGAGCTCTCCATGCTGGCCAAACAGGAAATGAAATTCAAAAGTTCGCGAGGCTTTTCCTGTCTACCTGGCCAGTGCATTCAAGTTCAGATTGCTTTCCAGAGCGGTCACAGTGGTGCATTGTGGGATACCGCCCAGAGGCCAATACCGTCGAATTGTGGCCACACTAATCCTAATCTGACATGGCAATACCGATTTCAACGCTACTCCCCTCATCGGGGAGGAGTACAGAAATCGGTTTTAAGAGCCCTTTATATCGCTATAAAAGGCTTCGTTGTGTGGACTGGTGCAGGGTTAAATCGGTTTAACTCTGCTAAATTTGGTATAAACGCGTAGTGTAGACCAGGCTTATAAGGTGCCACAGGACTCTTTGCTGCTATTCTTTATATGTAGTTTCTGGGAAGGTCAGCTACTATTGCATACAAAAAATCATAACTAAAGAAAGGAATTAAAACTAAATCATAAAGTCTGGAGTGTAACAAAAATGTGCCATCTCCTTGCTAGCTCAGATGCATGGGTAAAATCTGTTAAAAACAGACAGTTGTCTGACTGTAACTACATGATGGCTAGAAGCAGAAAATATACGCTCAATCTGATGGTTTTTTAAAATTTTCTCTAAATTTAAAAAAACCTATTGAAGAAAACTTGCTGAAAGAAAGTGTCTAAATTGTTTGCTGTTTAGCAGAAGGAACAGTGGTAAAATGATACAGCTAATTGTACCTGGAGAGAATGAAGGGACTTTGATGCAGAGATGACACATAATTGTTGATAATGGAGGGAAGAGGTTTAAAGGTTTTGGTGGTATGCAGCAGGTTTCAGGGCAGGGCATATAAACGCTGGCAGAAATCTGGGGAAGCACATGACCCCACAGGGGCTTCCCCCACGTGTTGCCTCTGATCTAATGGCAAATAAGATTTTAATCTGGGAAGAGCACAGAATTCTAGAACAGTTAATTCAGATTCTATTCCAATGTATATGTGCCAGTTAGGGAGACTGGGATGTTAATTCTGCCTTAATTATCAATAGCTTTATCCATAAAGAGCCTCGTGTTAAAGTTGTATGTAAGTGTGGGAAATGGTGCATTTATTGCCTGGGCCATGCTTTGAAATGCAACTCTAAGTCCCTCTGCTGGGCAGCAGGTTTATGGCAGTCTTCAGCTGGAAGCTAGGGAACGGCACCATTGAATTGTATTAACAGAAATAACAGGCCCTTTTTGCATGAGAGAGAGCAGAAGATATTGTGATCAGGCTAATATTTTCAAATCTTTAAATTTTGTTTAATATAATTTTAAAAATGAGAACAATTATGGGGCAAAATATAAGCTTTTAGGGGAAAATTTCCCCATCCATAATAATGCTACTATATTCACCTTTTATCTGTCAATTTAATTCTTCTACAGAAATAATAATTAGCTCAAATAAGAATGTTTATTATGAAGGGTATCACCTTACAAAGGTGGAAACTGAGGCACAGTGACATGTCCAAGGTCAGACAACAGGTCAGTGGCAAAGACAGAAGTGGATAGAACCCAGGTGTCTTGAGGCTAGATCTGGTACCCTATGCATAAGACTGTCTCTCTCAAGGCAAAACATGAACCATGAGTTCCAGAAGTAGCTGAAGCAGGAATATACCTGCTCGTGCTGCTGGATTGTGATGGCATTCATGTTTAAAGGAATTATGTTTATAAGTAGAAATATTTTGCATTTGTGTTCTCCTGTGACACCTGATAATATTATATCATGCTGTTCTTTTCAGATATTTGTATTAGCTGCTTGCTAATATTTACCCTCATAACTATAGGGTTTTTAAAAAAAATAATGCATTTTGCAGCTCATGAAGCTGCTAGTAGCATCTTCATTAGTAGCCCTTTCGTAGTTAAAGCTGCAAACTGGGTCCAAGTACAAGGGCTACTTTTAATACCCCCGTAATTCTGGCAAGAAATCTCCTTTCAGACTGAAAATTGGCAGGAAGGCAGACAGGCTTTCATGCTGGCGATAGTTTGTTGGTTTTGGTTTTTGTCACATCTGAAGGTAATTGATCAGGCCATTTTTGAGACAGAGGAAAATATAACCCTGTTTGACAAAGTCTAAATTATTTGAGTATCTTTAACTCAAATCAGCTTAGTTTTAAAAGCTTAAACTTTACATACAGTGATCCACATCCTCAGCTGTGGCCAAAGAGCGCTTGGCACAGTGGGGGTTGTAGAGGGGATGAGGTGGAAGCAAAGGTGTCATTTACTTTCAGCCATGGAGCTGCTGTATTCTGATCCAGTTCCCTATTATGGGTTAGATCAGCCCATGTTGTTCTGTGCCAGCTGTCAATAGCCCCAAAGGGCCATTGTTGTGGCTGGGGAATGCTAAGATGTATGGATTCTCCGGCTATGTTCTCTTTTCCCCAGACACAGGTATGCCATCTGAGGATCCCTTTCTACAGGAGACGTTCTTTGAGGCCAGATCTGCTGAGTCTAGACATCCTTGTGCTGGTCTAGAGCTGGTAAACAGTCCAAAGTCAGAGTCTATATTTGTAATATACCATGAAACCCAGGGAAAAGACTAGTTTTGAGTGGGGGGAAAGATATTTATGAAAGGCCTCCTTGCTTATTGCCTGCATTTGTGGCCATGGAACACTTCATTTATGAATATACATTTAATTTTGTAGATGTCTAAGCTTAAATTTAAAAATAGATTTTTTTCTTTGTGTGATAGAGCATTCAAAATATATATCAATCAATGAAGTTGTTTGTCCTGGTCAATTTTGACTAAAAGTTTATTATTTCTGGTCTTTTCCGAGCTGCCTAGTTCTGCTTTTATGTTTCTTTGTCCCTGAGTCAATGCCTGTATATCAAGGTGCCGGGGCACTGCCTGATCTTCAGGAAACAAGGGCCTTCCTGTGTCCCAGACATGAGACGTCACACTAAGATTGGTTAGGTTTCTGAATTCGACAGTCAGGGATCCACTGATGATGGTACATATTGGCAATAATGACACTGTGTCTGGGATTATCTTGCACATAATAGATGACTTCAGGAAACTTGAAAGCATGCTGAAGAGAATAATGTCCAATTGATCTCTGCGAATCTTATTGTCCCACTAGTGGTGGAAGACAGAAGGCAAAAGATTCTGGAAGTGAACTGCTGGCTAGGTAAGTGGTGCAGGGTTTTGGTTTTGTGGAACACTGGTCTACTTTCTATGAGGAGAGAGGGCTATATAGTTTGGATGGCCTCCAACTCAGTAGAAGGGGAACCAGTCTTTTCAGACACAGGCTGGCTAAAGTAGTCAGGAGGGCATAAAAAGATGGAAAATAATTCATTTAGCAAGAAATCAAGATGTTGAAAACAAAATTAACCAAGGAACCGAAGAACAGGAAGAGAAGAAATTCTTGAATTGCCTATACACCAGTGCTAGGCACCTAGGTAACGAACAAGAGGAATTGGAATGGCTTATTTATGAGCATGAATTTGAACTAGTAGGTGTTACTGAAACCAATTCATATGACTGGAATGTTAACATCAAACATTATAACATATTTAGGAAGGATCAAGTGGGCAAAAGGGGAGGGGAAGTGACACTCTGTCAAAAATGGTATTATCTATTTCTGAGTCACTGACAATAACTTGGAAGAAAATGATCTTGAATGCTTATGGATCAGTGTTCTAATAGATAAAGCAAAAGATTGAGTATTAGTTGATGTCTGTTACAAACCACTTAATCACTCTAGGGAACCAGATGACTGCTCTTTATGCACCTGTCTATGATGTGTAGGGGGAAAAAGCTGCATGATCATGGGGATCTTCAGTTTGAGTGACATATGCTAGAGTTCTTATGCTGCCAGTATTAAAACATCCTTGTAGTTGCTAAACATTAAAATGACTATTTCTGAACTCCAAAAAGTGTTGAATCCGAGATGGGGATTAGTCAGACCTCATGTTAGACCTCATCCTGGTAGATAAACTTGAACTGATGACAACTAAAAGTTAATAGCAACTTAGGTACAAGTGATCATGACTTGATCATATTTATACCTGGTGCAAACAATAAAATCCAGACCAGTAATATATACACTTTAAAAGGGCCAATTGATCAAAACTGAAAACTGTTATTATCCAAATCATAATAATGAGATTTGGAGGAAGAATTTAATGAGAAAAATTTGAATGATAATTGTGAACTGTTTAAGAAAATTTCACTTTACTAGATGTCCAAAATACCCACAATCAAAGAAGAAGGCCATAAAACAAACAACCCCCTCCCCCCACCCACACACACCTGGTTTAGCAGGGAACTGAAGGGATTTATATATAAAAATAAATAAAACAAATGGAGGAAAGGGAATTGGATAGTAATGAATATAAATCAGAAGCTATGAATTGTAGAAAATTGTTAAGGGAAGCAAAGGGAGAAATATATGGCCAGCAGAGTTAAGCACAGTAAAAAAAGGAGTTTTTTAAATATATTAGCAACAAAAAGAATCCTAATGATAGAATTTGTCCATTACCAGGTGGAAATGGTAGAATTAGCAATAATAATGCACAAAAGGCAGAAGTTTTGAATAAATATTTGTGTTCTGTATTTGAGAACATAGATTATATAGTCATATTATAAGATAATACTCTTTTATTTGACTAGGCCTCAGGAGAATATTAGCTAAAAGTTAGACATTTTTATATCAGCAGGTCCAGATAACCTGCATCCAAGAGTTTTTTAAAAAGCCAACTGAGGAGCTCACTGGATCATTAATGTTGATTTTCAATAAGAGTTGGAAAACCAGGGAAGTTCCACAAGACTGGAAGAAAGCTAATGTTGTGCCAATGTTTAAAAAGGGTAAAAGGGTTGACCTGGTTAATTATAGGTCTGTCGGTTTGACATTGATTCTGGGCAAGATAACAGAGAGACTGATACGGGACTCGATTAATAAAGAATTAAAGAAGGGTAATATAATTAATGCCAATCAATGTGGATTTATGGATAATAGATACTGTAAAACTAACTTGATTTTTTTTTATGAAATTACAAATTTGGTTGATAAAGGTAATAGTAATGCTGTAATATATTTAGACTTCTCTAAGGTGTTTCACTTGGTATCACATAACTTTTTGATTAAGAACTAGAACAACATAAAATTACAATGTACTGATGGATTAAATGGATTAAAAGCTGGCTAACTGACAGGTCACAATGTAATTGTAATCAGGAACTCATCATTGAACAAGTGTGTTCCTAGCAGGGTACCACAGGAATCAGTTCTTGGCCCTACATTATTTAACATTTTTATCAGTGACCTAGAAGAAAACATAAAATCATCACTGATCAAGTTTGCAGATGGCATAAAAATTGGAGGAATGGTAACTAATGAAGAGGACAGGTCACAGATACAAAGCGATATGGATCGCTTGGTAAGGTGGGTGCAAGCAAACAATATGCATTTTAATATGGCTAAATGTAAATATATACATCTAGGAACAAAGAATGTAGGCCATGCTTAGGGGGAGGGGAACTCTATCTTGAGAAGCAGTGATGCTGAAAAAGAATTGGGGGTCATGAAGTATGATTAGCTGAACATGAGCTCCCAGTATGATGCTATGGTCAAAGGGGCTAGTGTGATCCTTGGATGCATAAATGGAAATTTCAAGTAAGAGTAGAGAGGTTATTTTACCTCTGTATTTGGTACTGGTGTGCCTGTTGCTGGAATACTGTGTCTATTTCTGGTGTTCACAATTCAAGAAAGATGTCGATGGTAAATTGGGGAGGGTTCAGGGAGGAGCCATGAGAATGATTAAAGATGAGAAAACATACCTTAAAGTGATAAGAACATAAGAATGGCCATACTGGGCCAGACCAATGATCCATCTAGCTCAGAGTCCTGTCTTTTAGCAGTAACCAATGCCAGATGCTTCAGGGGAAATGACAGAACAGTGCAATTATTAAGTTATCCATCCCCTATTGTCCCAGCTTCTGGCAGTAAGAGGCTTAGGAACAGCCAGAGCAGAGTTGTGTCCTTGACTGCCATGGCTAATAGCCATTGATGGACCTATCCTCCATGAACTTATCTAATATTTTTGAACCTAGTTATAGTTTTGCCTTCACAACATCTTCTGGCAACAAGCTCCATAGGCTGACTGTGTGTTGTGTGAAGAGTACTTCCTTTTGTTTGTTTCAAACCTGCAGCCTAATAATTTAAGTGGGTGACCTTGGTATTTGTGTTATGTGAAGGGGTAAATAACACCACCTTATTCACTTTCTCCACATCATTCATGATTTTATAAACTATCAGATCCACCTAAGTTGTCTCTTTTCTACAGTGAACAGTCCCAGTTTTTTAATCTCTCCTCATATGAAAGCTGTTCCATAGCCCTAATCATTGTTGTTGGGCTTTTCTGCACCTTTTCCAATTCTAATATAAATTTTTTGAGATGGGGTGACCAGAACTGCACACAGTATTTCAGGAGTGGGTATACCATGAACTTATATAGTGGCATTCTGATATTTTCTGTTCTATGAACTATCCCTTTCTAATGGTTCCTAACATTGTTAGTTATTTTGACAGCTGCTGCACATTTAGCAGATTTTTTCACAGAAATACCCACAATGACTCTAAGATCTTTCTTGAGTGGTAACAGTTAATTTAGACCCCATCTTTTTGTATGGAATTGGATTATGTTTTCCAGTGTGCATTACTTTGCATTTATCAACATTGAATTTAATCTTGCCCAGTCACCCAATTTTGGGAGATCTCTTTGTAACTGTTTGCAGTCAGCTTTGGACTTAACTATCTTGAGTAATTTTGTATCATTTGCAAATTTTGTTACCTCACTGTTTATCCCTTTTTTCAGATCATTTATGAATATATTGAACACAACTGGTCCCAGCACAGACCCCTGAGGCACCCCCCCATTTACCTCTCTGATCTGTGAAAACTGACCATTTACTCCTATCCTTTGTTTCCTATCTTTTAACCAATTACTGATCCATTTGAGGATCTTCTCCCATAACTACTTAATTTGCTTAAGACCCTTTGGTATGGCACCTTGTCAAAGGCTTTCTGCAAGTCCAAGTATACAAAATCCACTGGATCACCAACTTCCTCTCACTGCCGCACTCTTCCTCAGGCTCTTCACATCCTTTCTCTGTGACACATTCCACCCAGCTGCTATAGAATGTTTCCCTCCTAGCAATATATGTTGTTTGCTGACATTATCAAATAATTCTAATAGATTGGTGAGGCATGACTCTTTCTCAACATATTTTGTTTATCTATTTGTCTGATAATTCTGGTCTTTACTAATGATAGACTCAAAAAGCTCAATCTATTAGGCTTAACAAAGAGAACATTAAGGGGTGACTTAGTTACACTCCATAAGTACCTACACTGAGTGTAATTAACAGTTGGTATAATTTGTCAAGTGTTTGTGGTGGATTCTCCATCACTGGCAACGTTCAGATCAAGATGGGATGTGTTTCTAAAAGATATGCTCTAGGAATTATTTTGGGGAAGTTCTGTGGCCTGTATTATACACACGGTCAACCAGATGACCACAATGGTCCCTTCAGCATTGGAATCTATGAATCTATGAACTCCATTTTCCCCTTCCTTACACAGGTACTATGGAGAATGGCTATAAAAGTGGCTACTTAGGAGACAGAGGTGAGAGATTGCCTTTAGGAAATTCATGGCTCTATGCCTTGGATCTAGGGCTGCTTGGAAGCTCAAACTGGTGTGCTATTTTTTTTTCTCTAGTCTTTTTTGCTTATGTTAACTGTGATGCTGACAGACCAGGTACCAACTCATGCCAAGGCCCCTAGGTCTCACTGAACACTGACAGATGCGTAGTTGAATAGCAATCTGGCTCACCTGTGTGTTAGCATTGTTTAAATAGATGCTAAATTGATAAAAATGTGTTTAGACTGGATGAAATCTTTGTAAGATGCTGCATGTTTTGATCTCACATCCAATTTGGGGTTTGTGCCCTGGTTCTTAACAGCCTGGTCTGAAGTTGGCACTCACAGTTGTGAGTCACGCTAGACAGCCTGACATTAACTTGTTTGGGCCTGATTCTCCATTGTCTTCTACCCTGTGTACATAGTCAATTATACCTGTGCAAAGGGAGCACAGATTAAAGTGGTCTTTCATTCGCCACACCCAGTCAGTCCCTTGACTGGATGGCCAGCTAGACTGCCAGTCAGTCAGTGATTTTGTGATGTGGAAAGCTGCTCAAGAGAAAATAAATTGTGAGTCAAACTCATTTAGTAAAAGCACATGAAGAGTCATCAAATGGTATAAATTTTAATTCACTACTTACCTGGGCATTCACCTACAGATGAAGATCCCCTGATCCATTGAACCACTCATTTGCCTTTAGTATCACTCCTCTCTATGACACACACTTACCGTATAGTATATTTTTGAGTAAATTTTCTAGCTATGGGAATTTGCAATTGAAAGAATCTTCACATGGAAGACGTTGTTATAAACACCACTTCTTATCACTCTATTATTTAAGTCTCCAAAATGTGAAATTGAAATGGTTTAGCTATACATATATATACTTCATTCTAACTATTTCCCTCTTCAAAAGATAGAATGACTGGGATTAAACATGAAGGTGGTAAATTTTCAGTGTATGCTCAGGGACATGACTTAATAACGTTGATTTTCACCTGCAAGTAATTATGAAATATTTTAACTAACAGGGGTGAAATTTCATCCTTTGTACTTAGTCGACTGTAAAAAAAAATGTGTGACAAAGCCATCTGGCCTTAGTGTAATGTTGGACTTCAAAATCTTAATAGCCAATCTGATTTCCTCTACTGAACTAGTTTTCTATTCCCTGGATCAATTCCCTCTCCAAACTAGGCAATATTGTATTGTTAAATTGCTTGTCAATCAGTTCCTATCTCATCAATTGAAATGAATAACAAGGCTGGTATAAAAATTTAGGAAGGCACAACAACTACTTGTCATTTATGCTAAGGTCACTTTACAGCACTCTGATAGTTAAAGGGGCCTTGTAGAAATTGGGACTAAATGCCAGAATGTTGTAAAGTGGCCTTAGTGTAAATGAGAATCTGGTCCCCAGTGTTCAAAGAAAAAAGACTCAAAGTTGCTGATCATCTGGTTTGCTATTTTTTAAATGAAAGGTGAGATTAGCCCTGATACTTCTGTGTTCTCACAACTTAGGCATTTGAACTTATGAAGCCCATTGCTCTAAGCAATCTGTGAAATCAAATCAGTGGGCTAAATTCCATTCTCACACTTCAATGGGGCTAATCCAGATTTACACCAGTATAATTAAGAGCAGACTGTGGTCCATTGTTTCTAGTTCAGTTAAAGGATTGTTAATAATAAAATATTTCTGGAATGATGGAATACTATCTCAAAAGCTTTCCTTGCTATAGGGAAAAAATCAATAGAAATGCTATAAAGGAAAGTTGATCATAATATATTAATTGGGGAAATTATGATTAATTTTGTATATGCTAAAATACTACAATTATTACTTAAAATTGTAGTGAATATAGGAATTTAGTGCCATCTATTGTTGAAAAATGTAGAATTATAAGAGTTAATTTTCTACAGCATAAAGGATGAGAAAGAAACTAATACTTTACTAGATTTTATTTATTTCAAGTTAAAATACTGCATGTAATTGCATTTTGGAATTCTTATGTGGTTTGTTCTTTGGATCCATTTAATTTTAAATAGTCCCTTTAGAAACTGAAGGATAGAGATTTAAATAGTCAATGCTCTAAGTTATGCAATAAAATATTCATGTTAGATATGCAGTAAAAATTTTGAAAAGTTTGGTGTAAAATCTAAAATGAGTTGAACTTTCATGTTGGTGCTACACTTAGCCTTCTTGATGGATGATTTCAAGGTGATTTATGAAATCTTTCCTGTCTGAATCTTATTTGCAATGAAAGCTGATAGGAGTTTGGATTTGTTTTTCCTTTGCTTGGCATTATGTAATTTTGGAATTTGAGAAAAATTGCTATGGAATATGGGAAACATAAAATCTTTGGGGTGAGGCGAGGAAGTTGCTTGCTGACAATAGATGTTTTTGAGTTGTAGGATAAATTTTTCAAAAATGCATAAGTTACTTAAAAGTCTAAGTCTCAGCAATAGCCACTTGGACTTTGGCTTTTGAGGCCTGGATCCACAAAGGGACTTGGGCATTGCAATGCTCACTGTTGCAGTGCCTAATCTTAATGTAACCCTTCTGCCCCTCTGAGTTGGCAGCAACAAGGGTCAGGTTCAGTATCCAGGGATTCCGTTTCAATAACACCATGAATAACCGGCTCGAGCCCCCACCCAGTGACCTGGGACACTTACATACCACACCCTCCTGGGCGCCTCTAGGAGGCAATACTTCCCCTCTCGCAAGCACGGAGTCTGAGTGTAGCAAAATCTTTTTAATAAAGGAAGGAATCAATGCGGCATCCCATTGGAGAAACACCACAAACAGAGTTATAACACAAACCATAACCACCCCCCCAAGTACATTTGGCAATGTCCTTTTCCCCTTAGGGTCTTAAGTCCAATCACTCCAAAGTCCAACAACCCAAAAGTCTCTGGTCAATGCCACCCCAGAATTCAAGAGTCTATCTGTAGAGGTCCCTCCCCCCAGCCTGGGTGAAAGGGGCACCTTACGTGGTCCAGGGCCAACTGCCCTGCCTCTCCGTGGGTTCTGCTTCCGCCTTCTCCACGAACTGCTCCGCCTTACCAGCCGCTCCACTCTGCTCCTCCGGCCGTCCTCACAAACTGCTCCGCTCTACCAGCTGCCTCGTGAGCTGCTCCAGTTGTCCCAGCAAACTGCTCGGCTCCGCTCGCTCTGTGGGCTGCTCCACACGCCCCACAGCTACTCCGCTCTGCCAGCCGCTCCACTCCACCAGCTGTCCTGTGGTCCGCTCCAGCCATCCCCATAAACTGCTCCACTCCGCCAGCTGCTCTGTTCCACAGTATAGCTTCAGGCTCCCCCACTAGTTAGCACAGTACTCAGTGCTCCCAGCTCAGTAATTTCAGCTCTTTTGTGATTTCAGCTCTTAGTGATCTTAGCACATAGTAGGGGAGCCCAGTGCTATTGCACCATTAGCCCAAAGTGAGTTCAGCTCAGCAACCTGTATCTAGAGTCTTAAGGGAATAAAAAATCAACTCTGACATTCCACAGTGGAGAGAGGAGGAGGTGCAACTGATGCTTCTAGCTCCACAAGGAGCCTGCACCACCAGGCACAAATACCTGTCCCCAACCTCTCTCCCTTCACAGGGTTTTGGAACCCATGTCCCTTGTCTAGCAAGTACCACCCAACTGAGGTTGAGTCATTTCTGTCACAAAGCAGTCCCACAGCTCGGCAGTCTGGGATGGGGTAGGCGTGCCTATGCAAATAGTTGAGATGCCACATTGCAGACATTCTTTCCACACTTCCTATAATTCACCACCAGTTGTCAAGGTAGAGCTCATCCTGACTCTGCTTACATTAATATTACACTCCTTTTTCTTGCAATTCTATGGCGAGAACAAATGGAAAGTTGTGATTTAGTGTTGTCATCCCTTTTTCTCCAGAGTGAGTAGTCAAATGTTTGAGGCCTTTTGGTTTGTTTTCGTTAGGGTGAGACATTGATGTTTGATATAATCCTGTTTATCTAAAATGAATGCACACAAATTCCTGTTTCCCTGAACACCATAGGAATCAAACAACAGCGGGCACCTATTTTCCTTCTAAGCTGCGCAGCCACGTAGCAGCCTATTAAGCACCGCACAGGTGCTCAGGGCTGCAGCAGGGAGAGAGTCCTCTCTCCTTCCCTCAACCCACCCAGGACTTGCTGCAGCTGTGGGGAGAGGTGCCCCAGCCCCAACCCCGCCCGAGCATGGACCTGCCATGGCCAGGGAAGATGAGCCCCCTCTCTCAACACCAACCCAGCCCCAGCACAGACTTACTGCGGCCATGGGAGAGGGACTTATCTCGTTGCCCCAGCCCTGAAGCAGCGGTGGCGGGGAGAGGCACTGTTCCCCCACAGCTCAGGTGCTGCTGAGGGGAGTTCTCTCTCCACAGAGCAGCCTGCATCCCAAACCCCTCATCTCTGGCCCCACCCCAGAGCCCACACCCCCACCTCCCACACTCCAAACCCCTCAGCCCCACCCCCACCACATGAATTTTGTTATGTGCAGCAATATGGAGGGGATGTGTGACACATCCCGTCCATATTGCTGCTGCACATAACAAAATTCATTCTGCACATGGGTGGGAAAAATTAGAGGGAACACTAGCAGGCAGTTTTCTTCTTTGCAATTTCTAAGTCTGCCTTTTCATTCAGCCCTGCTGAAAAAGCTCTGTTTTCTCTCTGGATATGCCTACACAGCAGCTGGGAGGTGTAACTTCCAGCATGGTAGACAGGCATGTGTTAACTCTGCTTGAGCTAGTGCCTAAAAATAGTAGTGTGGCTGCAGGTGGCTCGAGCTAGCTGCCCAGCTAAAATTCCATTCAGTGCCCTGGGTACATACTTTGGCAGCTAGCCTGGGCTGCTGCCTGTGCCACCACGGTCACACTGCTATTTATAGGTGCTAGTTTGCACAGAGCTAGTGTGTGCATGTTTACCTGGGCTGGGAATTACACCTCCCCACTACTGTGAGGACATATCCAGGTCTTATTTTAAGTTATTCTTTTGCTGTTTCCTGGCTTTTCTGACTGCTTCTGGCTCACTGAGACACATACACTTCTCTGCAATGAAATATAATCACAGCCCCTTACATTTGCATTCCATCTAATTTTTGGGCAATTCTTGCCATTGTTTTAACTATCACTAAACAAACAAGTATTTTATTGGTCTCTCATTTAGCCTGAATGGAAGATGGCCTGAGGGAGAGAGGGCTTTTGGGTAGAGGCTGGTTGGAAAGAAGCTTGGAACCATAAGCAAAGAAACTATCTCCTCCTGTTTGATTTCTACTGTGTTCAGAGAAACAGGGCTTTATGTATATTCTTTAAATAAACAGGATTGCATCAAATATCAAACATCGATTTCTCCTCCCAATAGAACCAATCTGCAAGACCCCAAATATTGGCTAAATGCTTGGGTCAAAAGAGGTAACAGTACCAAACTTTCCTTTAAAAGTTCTTTAGCCTTTTATCTTTTTGGCTGCAACAGTCTTACCTTTCCCTCCTCAAACTTCTGACCTTCATGGCAGACAATCCTTTCTTTTATTAAAGAAACTGGGACATGGGGGAACCATGACCAACAGGGCTCATTTCTGTCGCCTAAAGATTCTGTACAACCTGTTACTCTATGTATTATATGTACCCATGGTTGAAGCCCATCTTTGCAATGACTGTAAAGATGGGGCTCTCTGTGATTATAGGGATTGTATCCAGTCAGAGATAGGATAGAACTGTTGCAAACAAGCCAATAATCACCCTGAAAATCCACTGGAAATTGTTACTTCTTAATGTTATAGTTTTCATCCCCCCCTTGGTGGGAAGGAGTGGAGTGAAGCATAATCAGGTCACTAATGATAAAACAGTTCATGACTGAGACATTGCTACGGGTGAAATAGGGGGTAGAGGGGTAAGGTCAGAGTTAGTCTAGAGCACAGCAGTGGAGGAGGGCTCTTATTGTGCACAAGTGCAATAAGAATCCTCTGACTGGATTCTCAGTAGATAAGTAGGATCCATATAGCTATATAGATATAGATAAATAGGATCCATGGAACTATATGCTGGATGAATGGACTATAAGGTGGATAGAAAGCTTGCTAGATCATTGAGCTCAACAGGTAGTGATCAGTGGCTCCAAGTCTAGTTGGCAGCTGGTATCAAGCAGAGTGCCCCAAGGTTCAGTCCTGGGGTCAGTTTTGTTCAATGTCTTCATTAATGATCTGGAGGATGGCATGGACTGCACCCCCAGCAAGTTTGCTGATGACATTAAACTGTGAGAAGTGGTAGATATGCTGGAGGGTAGGGATAGGAAACAGAGGGCCCTAGAAAAATTAGAGAATTTGGCCAAAAGAAATCTGATGAGGTTCCACAAGGACAAGTGCAGACTCCTGCACTTAGGATGGAAGAATCCCATGCACTGCTGCAGACTAGGAACTGAATGGTTAGGCAGCAGTTCTGCAGAAAAGGACCTAGGGGTTACAGTGGACAGGAAGCTGGATATGAATCAACATTGTGCCCTTGTTGCCAAGAAAGCTAACAGCATTTTGGACTATATAAATAGGGGCATTGCCAGCAGATCAAGGGACGTGATTATTTCCCTCTATTCAACATTGGTGAGGCCTCATTTGGAGTACTGTGTCCAGTTTTGGTGCCACACTACAAGAAGGATGTGGAAAAATTGGAAAGAGTCCAGCAGAGGGCAACAAAAATGATTAGGGGTCTGGAGCACATGACTTATGAGGAGAGGCTGAAGGAACTGGGATTATTTAGTCTGCAGAAGAGAAGAATAAGGGGGGGGATTTGCTTTCAACTACCTGAAAGGGGGTTCCAAAGAGGATGGATCTAGACTGTTCTCAGTGTACCGATGACAGAACAAGAGAGTAATGGTCTCAAGTTGCAGTGGGGAAGTTTAGGTTGGATATGTGGAAAAACATTTTCACTCTGGAGTGGTGAAGCACTGCAATGGGTTACCAAGGGAGTGTGTGGATCTCCTTCCTCAGAGGTTTTTAAGGTCAGGCTTGTAAAAGCGCAAAGAATCCTGTGGCCACCTATTATAGACTAACAGACGTTTTTGGACATGACTTTCGTGGGGTGAACACCCACTTCGTCAGCATGCATGTAATGGAAATTTCCGGTGAGGTTATATATATATTGCAGGCATAGACTAGAGATAATGAGGTTTTCAATACATGAGGATGAGGCCCTTGTTCTAGCGCTGATGGTGTAAAACCAAGGAGGAGAAACTTGGTTTTTGTAGTTGGCAAACATTCACAAGCAGTCACAGTGACTGTGAATGGCTTGCCAACTACAAAACCAGTTTCTTCCCTCTTGGTTCACACCTCAACTGCTGTAGAACAGGACCTCATCCTTCCTGATTGAACTAACACTCTTATCTCTAGCTTGCCTGCATATATATATATATATAACCTAGCCCCTGGAATTCCACCTCATGATCTGACGAAGTGGGTGTTCACCCACGAAAGCTCATGCTCCAAAACGTCTGTTAGTCTATAAGGTGCCACAGGATTCTTTCCTGCTTTTACAGATCCAGACTAACACGGCTACCCCTCTGATACTTAGGGTCAGGCTTGACAAAGCTCTGGCTGAGATGATTTAGTTGGGGATTGGTCCTGCTTTGAGGGGTTGGACTAGATGACCTCCTGAGGTCCCTTCCAGCTATGATATTCTATGATAGCCTGCAGGCCACACTCCTACCTTCCTTGCTTGGCCATTAATTCTTCTTTGCTGAGATGATAGTGCCTCATGAAATCTATGTAATGAACTATGTAGCATTCTAAATAACTTTTCCACTTTCCCCCATGTTCTAATACACATGAGGATTAGTCCTGGGGGAATTCTGTGTTACTGCACATGTGCAAAATTCATGTTCCTTGCAGATTTTTTTGAGTTTCCTAGAAGAAAAATTACTTCTGACAGAGAAGCAAAGGGAATCCTCAAGAGCAGTCATGCATCCCTCCCTAGCAGCGTGGGCATGTCATTTCAGGCCCCCAGAGAAGGCAGAAGAAAGGTAAATTACTATGTATGGGAGTGGGTGGGGCTGGGAATGCCTCGGCCAGTGGGTTTTATCTTGTGCCAGGCTCATCTGCTATTCTGAGCTGGGCTGCAGGAGGATGGGACTTCCTCTTCCCCTGCAAGTAGTGGCTGAGGCTGGGCTAGACCCTCCTGCAGAAACCTTCCCCAGCTGCAGGAAGCTTTGCACCACCACCCTGCTTCTGGTCCCTATCATTCCTTGGCCATGGGATGAGGGGTCTCTGTATCAGGAGCTAATCTCCCTTCCACCCAACCCTGTGTATCTGGACCCCTTTCATTCTGAGACCCCTGACGCACTGAGCCTCACCTTCACACACATACTGAGGATCCCCCATACCTGAATTCCCACCCCACTGAGCCTCACCCCTACATCCGTAGCCTCTCTATACACCCTGCCAAAACCCATGCACCTAGACACCCCCCATACCAACGCTTCCCTTCATCTGGACCCCCACCCCTACATCCAGATAATCCCCCAGTGAGTTCCCTACACTCAAAATTATACCCTGATGAGCTCCAACTCCCTGCACCTGCACTACCTCACTGAGCACTTTGCACTAGCTGCATCTGGACTCCCACTCCTCTCGTTGAGCCCCCCACACCCAGATATTCCCTGCTGAGCCTCATTTCCCTACACCCAGAACTCGCCCCACGCCCCCCGCTGAGCCCCAAGCACCTGCAGACTCTCACTCTCCTGCTCTTGGAGACCCCCAATGAGCCCCTGTGGATCCAGATACCCCCTGCACCCAGATCCCCCACCAATCTCTCTGCACCCAGATTGTCCCACACAGAACCCTCTCACCCCACACTTGGACAGCCCTCCCCTCCACTAAGCCCATCCACACTTGGAATCTGCTGGGCTGAGCTTGCCTGCCCCACACCTAGATTGGGTGCCAGGACTGGGCATGTGTGCAAGACTCTGTCCCTCACTTACTCTGCCTGGTACAGAGGGATAGGGCCGCAGAGTGTTTCTGGGTCAGGTTTGGCCCTTGTGTTGTGTCAGGGTCAGGTGCAGCCTCATTGCCGAGTCTGTGCCCTGCAGGAAGGGGAGGGGAGATGCAGGGTGATCTCCCACCTCCATGCAGCCAGTGGCCTGTGCTCCCCGCTGCCATGCTGGAGCCTCCACATTTATTTATTGACAAATAAATTTTGAAGAATTTTAAAATGTTGTGAGCAGAATTTTTAATGTTTGGCACAGAATTCCCTCGGGAGTAGATAATGATATTGCCCTTGTTGTGTAAATGGCAACCATGACACAGATTCATTATCTTCAGCTCTGTGTAGTATAAGATGTTTTTAAATTTCTAAGCTATCTACAAGGTTGTAGAATTGAATCTGCAAGACCAGACTTTGGCAATATTGTGTTTATGTTGTAATGTCATTTGCTGTTTAATACAAATGTTCACAATGCCTGGGTTCCATATGTTAGATATAGTGAAGACAGATAAACTCTACGCAAACACAGGATGCAGGTTTCAAGCAAGTTATTTTAGTATAGCCCAAACATAAAGCAAGATTTATAATATTTACATCTTTTTTTTAATGGTAGAGTAATTGCACCAAAGGTTTAACAAGACAAATAAAAAATATGCATAATTTTATGTTTAAAATATTGCCTCAGAAGAATGGAAAAAATACACACACACACACACACACACACACACGCGCGAGCGCAATATACTTTCAGTGATACTGCAGTTATGCATCTTGTTAAGTTTGCAGAATTTATAATATAGCTACTTATAAATATTTATCAGATATTGTGACATTCCCCAGGATATAATCTGGACTATTGGACAGTTGTCTCCCCTCAATTCTACAATCTGGTATGCCTTTTACTCTGCTTTGCTGTAAGAGCAACCACTTCTGCTCACACACAGCTTGTAGCATGCTAAATTACTACCAGCTGAATTACATGAATGCTCTGGCCAGCACTCATGAATTATATACAGGGCAACATCAGCAATTTCTCAGTCCCGGACCTTTCTCCAGTAATGTGCATATTGTACTGTCCAGCTCTCTACTGGACACTACAAACTAATATAAAGTCCATCCTTTCACCAATGTAAAATGATATGCAGAAACCTTGTTATTTCAAGTTGAGGTTCCCAAACACTTCCATCTAAACACACGGGTTTAGATAAAACAATAAAATTACTGTAGTTTATAAACTACAGAAAGATAGATTTTAAGTGATTACAAGTAATGAGGCATAAAAGTCATAAATGGTTGCAAAAAAAATAAAAAATAAGATGCAAACTAATACTTAACAAGCGAAAGTTTATAACAGTATGCCTGGACTGCTTCACCCAGGACCTCCCCCCTTAGTTCATTGATGCTTCATTTGTCTTTCAAACGTTTTGATGTTGTGAGTAGAGATGAGGGGAGAGATGTAAACTGTGTTGGGTGTGCGTTCTCTATACTTATACCATTCTCCCCTCTTTGGGGACTATCTCCAGCTGGGATTCAGGTGATAGCCAGTCTGCTTACTCGGGAAACCCCAGTTCTATTGTCAATATGTAAAGTTCTTGCAAACAGCCTTCTTCCTGCCAAAGAATGGCCACTTTACCATTCTCCCTCTTTGGGGATTATCTCCAGCTGGGATTCAGCTGACAGCCTGTCTGCTTACCCGGGAAACCCCAGTTCTATTGTCAATATGTAAAGTTCTTGCAAACAGCCTTCTTCCTGCCAAAGAATGGCCACTTAACCAAGTGATAGTTCAAGATAGTCCATGTGATTATGCTGATACCTGGCCAGGGTGTCAGTATGTCTTTTGTGTCTGAAAAACTGGGTTGGGTCTGCTTTCTAACTTTGGCACATCACAGCAATATTATACAGTAGAATCTTATAAATGTATATAGAATGTTGATACACAGATTTTACCAGAATAATAATGTTCAGCATATTTCAAATGATACCTTACAAGGCAAACTTTGTACAAAATTTATCATGGTCTTTTTAAAAGTATATATATAGGGGTACAGACTATCACAGGTACAAATCTGGTTAAAAAGAAAGCATATACAGTAGACATGTATTGTGTGAATAATGCTTTAAAGCAGGAGTCGGCAACCTCTGGCACGCAGCTCGCCAGGGTAAGCACCCTGGCGGGCCAGGCCAGTTTGTTTATCTGCTGGTTTGGCAGGTTCGGCTGACCGCGGCTCCCACTGGCCACGGTTTGCCATCCCAGGCCAATGGGGGCAGCGGGAAGCCATGGCCAGTACGTCCCTGGGCCCACGGCACTTCCTGTCACCCCCATTGGCCTGGGACAGTGAACTGTGGCCAGTGGGAGCCACGGTCAGCCAAACCTGCAGACGCAGAAGATAAGCAAACTGGCCCGGCCCACCAGGGTGCTTACCCTGGCGATCCACGTGCCAGAGGTTGATGACTCTAACTTTAAAGGATACTTGTCATTTTTAATTAAGGACACTGATGAAACAGCTGAGAAGTAATAGGTCAACAGAGGGCAATATGATGAATATGCTAAGGTTAAATCTGCTGACGTTCTTTTCTTGAACAACATAGATTGCTAGGAGGGAAACGTTCCAGGGCAAGTGGGTGGAATGTGTCATAGAGAAAGGATGTGAAGAGCCTGGGGAAGAGTGCAGCAGTGAGAGGAAGCTGGTGGAATACTGCTTGGGACCTACCAAATGCTGGAGCTGAAGCAGTTAAAATACCTAGTGCTTGCCTGAATCCTGGTATGTATAGCATACTAACAAGGACTGTTTCAGGACAAAGACTGGTGACCCAGGACTCCAGAGACCCACTGAAGTGATAAAGTGTCCGATATGATGGAGCAATCATTTTTTCATCTGCAGTGAATCAAAAAACTAAAAATCAGTAATCTCTGTATTTTTTGTATCAACTTTCAGTCTCAAATAATAGATCAGTAAAGATAATGTACCATATAAAGAAAGAGTGACTCCTGTTAAAATGCTGTTGAGTTAGTTTAAGCAACTATACATTTGAGACTTGATCTTGCAACTGGATCCATTCATGTGCCTCTCTGCCCATGCAAAATCCCATTTACCCTGTCTAAATGGGCATAAAGGTGTTTGTTTTTAATCGTTACCTCAGCTGAGTTAACTCAGCTAAAATCACCCTTATCACCTGTGTAGACACAGTTTAGCACATTTTAAATAGTTTGAGCTGCTGCTGCTGCTGCTTTCATATGGCACCTTGAAAAGCAACATTAAAAGTCAATGTCCAAATTTCTCATCCACTCTATGGTTTTCCGTTGACATGGAATGAATCAAGGCTGTCCCTCCACAGAAGGATTGTAGAGAATTCTCTGAAGTTTCATGGTTTGGATGTCTTCTCTTCATTCACATATTAGGCTGTCTTTCATTTTCCATTTGTATAGGAGGCAATTGCAATGCCTGTGTGAAGTTCTGATGTGGTTTGGTGTGATCCATATCTTCCATGGCATGGTGAAGCCGGATGGTTGATCTGTAGTATCTGTGATCAGTTCTTGATTTTTGGCCCTGCTGTTCTCCACTACTTATGTTTTGATGACAGTCCTGAGGTTTTAAGAGCTTTGGCCACTTGCCAGAAGAGGTGCCTAGATTTAAGGCAGCATCTCAGTGTAGGATGGAGATCTTCATACATGACTGTGTTAGTTATTGAACAATCATATTCTTGTATTATACTGCTTCTCTTCTGAGGGATAGTGGTAAGATTTGAGTGAGGATGGAAAGCCATATTGTCAGCACTGACTTCAATGCTCCTGTGACATTTCTCATAGCAGTGTTCAACTGTATGTTGACTAGTTTCATATGTTCTCTACCTGCCCATACTGACATGCAATATTCAGCTCCTGATAAGATGAGGACCAAGGTGATCATCAGAGGGGTAGCCGTGTTAGTCTGGATCTGTAAAAGCAGCAGAGAATCCTGTGGCACCTTATAGACTAACAGACGTTTTGGAGTGTGAGCTCTCGTGGGTGAATACCCACTTCGTCAGATGCAGGTAGTGGAAATTTCCAGGGGCAGGTATATATATGCTAGCAAGCAAACTAGAGATAACGAGGTTAGTTCAGTCAGGGAGGATGAAGCCCTGTTCTGCAGTAGAGGTGTGAAAGCCAGGAGGGAAACTGGTTCTGTATATTGCAAGCCATTCACAGTTTCTTTGTTAGTCCAGAGCTGATGGTGTCAAATTTGCAGATGAACTGAAGCTCCCAGCAGTTTCTCTTCTTGAGTTCTGTCCTGAAGGTTTTTTGCTTGCAGGATGGCCACCTTAAGGTCTGCCTATAATGTGGCCAGGGCTGGTTGGAAGTGGCTTCTCCACAGGTTTTGTATATTGCCATTCCTGATATCTGATTTTGTGTCCATTTATCCTTTTCCGTAGTGACTGTCCCAAGTTGGGCCGTGGTACATAGCAGAGGGGCATTGCTGGCATTATGGATGGCGTATTACATATGGTGGACGTGCAGGTGAATGAACCAGTGATGGTATGGCTGATCTGGTTAGGTCCTGTGATGGTGTCGCTGGTGTAGATATGTGGGCAGAGTTGGCATCGAGGTTTTGGTCCCAGAGAGTTTGTGGTAACCTTAATCTTGATGGTGGTTTTCATCAGATGGTGGTGGTGTCTGAGGCTGTGACTCAGGACCATGATGAAATATTCTGAATAATCATCAAACCTATGTTTGTCACAGAAGGATCTATTCGGGCACTTTGGGGTATGTTGGTTGCTCAGGTGGAATGTGGAGCCAGCTATTTTTTTCTTGAGGGATTGATTGGAGTTGACGTAACCAATAGTACTCCAATTTTTCAAATTTTCTAGGAGGTTGCATTCTGTTTTGGTGAAAGTACTTGCTTGCATGGAAAGTGTGAGATGAACTGTATATCCAAATTTCATTGACTTAATTGATGAAATGTCGCTGATATAAATATTAAAGACATGGTGCCAAGACAGATCCCTGTGGGAACCTGTCCATTAAATGTGGACTGTGGGTGTTTCATTAGATGTACACAAAAGTTGCAGTTGGTGAGCATGACTGTCAGTAGAAGCAGTACTGTTCTGCAACGCACTATTTTCTAAACTTTCAAAGTTGTTGGAGCTGATCATGTTGTAGCTTGGGATGTGAGGAGCTGAGTCTACAACAAAACTGGCTCAAACAATCTGAAAGGTATTAAACTGTGTCCAGGTGGATGTTCAGAACAGTGAGGAGGAGAGGTTCAGTCAAGTTAAACTAACTCAGCTGAGACAACTTGATAAAACATAATCTCCCCCCACCCCGCGCCCTTATTAAGCAGTGGCTACTAACTTCAAAAGTTGTTAATGGTGACTACAGTGTGGCTCCATGCAGAGCTGGGTCATAATACCCAACCTTTAGTTGTACTTTTAAAGTGCATGGGCAATTTGCCTGAGGTGAGGTGGCTTTCATCTTGCTAATGTATTTATTATAGAATTTAGTTAAAGTACTGTATTTTCTTTTCCTTATCTTATTTAAAAGTTTTAAATCTATTTATACTGAGTTGTACTCTCTGTGAACATACTTATGGGAGGAAGACTGACGAGCTTGGAAACTTCTCCATGTTGAACTGAATTTCCCTGAAACCTTCCCTTTTGTGGGGCGGCTCTGAGAGGCTACCGAGGAGGTGAGAGGTGCAGCTTTCAACCGAACAGAACCTCAGATCAATGAGAAAAGGAACCCTATTGAAGTGGTGCTGCTATTGGGCAGGCATCCTCTACCACTGCAACCTCCCATTCAAAACTGGGGGAGAAGGTGTGGAGAGACTTATGACTCGGTTCTGAGAGGATCTCTGCTCATGTAGAGCCCCATTGAAGTCCATGGGGTGCTACGTGGGTGCAGATCTCATTGGAGATTTAGTTAATACTACTAAAAGTGGTAAGAAAGGGATGGATACCTGCTGCCTAGAGAGGGGGTTTGTTGTGGAGAGTGTCTCTATCCCACTCTGTAACCATCCAACTAGTGAAAGGTGGAAGTACCTCCCAATCACTCAAAAGCCTTAACTGAGTAAACAGAACTATGAATAGGATCGTCTTATCTAGTTCTAGACTCTGTTTTACCTACGATTCTATTGAATGTTGCCTTATTTAGTTTTCCCTCACCTGCAAAGATAAGAATGTGACTTAAGTGTAAGACTTCAATGATGATTAAAGGTTATTACAATATTCTGTCCTGTGTAATTGTAGTCTTATCTATATTACTGTCTTTTCACTACAGTGCTGTAAGTAATATAGATAATAAGACAGTAAATATCCTAAAGCCACTATGTAAATCCATGGTATGCCCACACCTTGAATACTGCATGCAGTTTTGGTCACCCCATCTCAGAAAAGGTATATTAGAAAAGATACAGAGAAGGGCAACAAAAATTAAGGATATGGAGCAGCTTCCATATGAGAAGACATTAAAAAGACTGGGACTTTTCAGCTTGGAAACAAGATGAATTGGTGGGTGGGTGGGGGATATGATAGTAGTCTGTAGAATCACAAATGGTGTGGAGAAAATGAATAAAGAAATGTTTACTCCTTCACATAACACAAGAACTAGGGGTCACCCAATGAAATGAATAGGCAACAGGTTTAAAACAAACAAAAGTACTTCTTCACACCATGCACAGTCAACCTATGGAGATCATTGCCAGGGGATATTGTGAAGGCCAAAACTAAAACTGGGTTCAAAAATAATTAGATAAGTACATGGAGGATAAATGTATCAATGGCTACTAGCCAAAATAGTCAAAAACACAGCCCTGCTCTGGGTATCCCTAGCCTCTGATTGACAGAAGCTGGGAGTGGATGATGGGGGATGGATCACTTGATAATTGCCCTTTTCTGTTCATTCCCTCTGAAGCACCTTTAGTAGACAGGATGCTGGGCTAGATGGTCCCAGTATGGGCATTCTTACTTTTATGTTCTTAAGTTTGCTTTCTTTGCAGTATTAGTACAGTCCTTCAGATGCACGAATAAATAAGAGTGATAAATAAATAGGCATAAATAAGTCAGAATTGAAAGCCAACTAAAAAGGCTCTTGGCTGTATATTCAGTTTTTGACTTTCAGAAAGCAGACGTCAGTAGTAGATGCAAGTGTTCAGCATCTCTGAAAATCAGACTCTTACAATGTTTAATTTTCAAATTTGCACCCTAGAATATAAAAAGAATTTCACATTTTTTGCTCATGAACTTTGTTGTACTGATAGATGTTTTCTTTAGTCAAGCTAATTTAATTTACTGATAAGACTGAAGGCCTAAATCTTACTTTTGGGTCTCATCCTATTATATGTTTCTCAGACTGTGTTTAACTGAGTATAGAGAATTGTTAAATGAAGATAATAGGGTGATTAATTTGAACACAATAAGTACAAATTAAGTTAATTATCTTATATACATGCATCTCACTCACTTATGTCTGATAAGGAAGCCTACTTAAGCTCAGCTACATTTAGCTATTATACATCTTATAACTAGGTCAAGAAGGTAACTTTTTGGATCAATTTTTAGCAGTTATGAAAGCAAAAGACTAATTGTACTGACAGTGCCTACCATAATACTGTTTTATGTATAGTATAATGAAACAGGTTTGCCTATGTATTTCAAGTCTGAATTACAGTGCTACCTTTGTTGCACTCTTGAGTTTCCTACCAAAAAGACTGCTTCATTATTTGTAAACAAATATCTACAAAGAGCTATATTGAATAAACAAGTAAAGTTAGAACCCAGGCCTTAAAATATATCCATCTTAGCTATCTATATGTCTTAGAGTGTTTTTTTTAATAGTGTCCATCACCATAGTCTGACTCTGAAACATAAAGGGCTGGTTCTGTTAGCTATTTCAGTTGGAGTGGAGGATATTCAGTATCTCTGAAAATCAAGTCTCTGGATTCTCAAACTGGACACCCAAAAACGGAGGCATTCATAATACCAAAAAAAAAAAAAAAAAAAAAAAAAAAAGCCTAATTACTGATTATACTCAAATTTCAATGTCATTCCAATTATGTTCCATATTTGAGAATTGTCTTAGTGACCTTCTAATAATCTGAATGTTGGCTATAGTGACAATGTGTTCAGGGCTATACAATATGCAAAATTAAAGATGGTACTGGCTCCATCACAGGAGGAGATTACAGTCTCAAAGACAAGCACAGAGGAGACAAGATTGCTGAGAGAGGCAGATGAAGGGGTTAGTTTAAGTATTTTCTTATCACTACTATTATAAATCTAATCTGATTACTCTAGGTTCCTATACAGTGCCCATGACTGTGGTATCTGGCCATCATGGAAAAAGTAAGTTTTTAGAAAGGATTGGAACAAAGAGAGAACATGGGCTTTGTTAATGGGGATTGAGAAATCATTCCATGCATAAACATGGAAAAAGGCATAGGGATCAGAGAAAAAGAAGGAAATGAAAGGGGGTGGAGACTGGCATCACTTACACAGCACAGTGGATAAGATGATTTGATAAATGAGAATGTCCAGGGCTGCTATGATTTTTGGTGCCTTTTACTTGGCATGCCTAAAAAGAATCAACATGAGTTTTTTTGTTTTTTAAGATTTAATGAGGAGATTGATGCCTTATGTCATGACCCATAGGTCCTGAACCTGTTTCTGCAGGGTTTATAGGAACAGCTTTGCTCCAGCCCTCCATCTGGCTGCCTACTGACACTTGTTTACCTGGAACCCCGGAAGTCCAGCCCTAATTTGAGGCTCTGGCCTTGCTGTCCTATTGGTGGAGTCCCAGAGTAGTTGATAGGCCTGCTAACCCTACTTAAGTCACCAGCAGGAACAGGAAGCTGTCTGAACAACTAGACTTCATCCAGTTGTGGGCTATGTGCCTTGTGCTCCATGCTTTTGCTCCACTGGTTTCATTTCCTGGCACCCTGGACTGACTCTGGTTCCTGACTTGTGGTTCTGATTGTGATGGTACCTCCCATAATGCTTTATGGGAATATGACATAACTGGAATATGTTTTGTGCTGCCTGTGCCATGTAACATATCTCTGTAAAGGTTATGGTCTACTATATCTATTCATCCTATTTGTACAGATAGATTATTTTGTACTTGAGGTTAAGAATATTGGCTGTATACCTGCTTGATTTCTAAGTAAGCTTTGTGAGGCATTTGGTCAGCTTCTTTAGGAAGGAATTCGTAAGGTTAAGTACCCGATGAGGAAGCACTTGGGGAACAATGCATCTTGGAATGCTCCAATCCACATAAGAAGTCTTCCTGGAGACATACAAGATACCATGTGGACAATGGCTTCTGCTTGCAAAGACTGTGAGTCATGCATGGACATGTGACTTGCCCAAGTGACTCCAGAACTCCATCTTGGAGCTGGACTTTGCATAGGAATGGGAAAGGGGGTCTCCACACACAAGAGAAAGTCTATTTAAAACCCTGGGAGACCCCTCCATTTTGGTCTTCAGCTGGCTAAAGAAGGAGCATCTCTACCCCCAGGATACTTGAAGGAAACTGGAAGGAAGGACAGTAACTACAGGGGGTGTGAGTGATTGCTGGACCCAGGCTGAAAGGCGATTAGTCTGTAAAAGGGAGCATTCTGGAACTGGTGAGGAACTTATCTGTATTTAGTTTGATTAGACATAGATTTGCACATTTTATTTTATTTTGCTTCGTGACTTACTTTGTTCTGTCTGTTACTACTTGGAACCACTTAAATCCTACTTTCTGTATTTAATAAAATCACTTTTTACTTATTCATTAACTCAGAGTATGTATTAATACCTGGTGGAGCAAACAACTGTGCCTATCTCTCTATCAGTGTTATAGAGGCGAACAATTTATGAGTTTACCCTGCATAAGCTTTATACAGGGTAAAACAGATTTATTTGGGTTTAGACCCCATTGGGAGTTGGGCATCTGAGTGCTATAGACAAGCACACTTCTGTGAGCTGTTTTCAGGTACACCTGCAGTAATTCAGACCCTGGGTCTGTGTTCGAGCAGATGGGAGTGTCTGGCTCAGCAAGACAGGGTGTTGGAGTCCTGAGTTGGCAGGGAAAACAGGAGCAGAGGTAGTTTTGGCACATCAGTTGGCAGTCCCAAGGGGGTTTCTGTGATCCAGCCCATCACACTGATCTCCAATTTGTCTTCTGCTTCTGACCTCCTGGTGTCCTGACCTGGCTGATTCTTGACTTCTGTCTTGTGACTGTGTACTCTGCTCTAACTACTGAGTCTGGCTGCCCATGACCTGGCTGTGACACTTTGGAAGAATGATTTGATGCTTTCCTGGTGAAAGTTATGGTTGTGTAGATGTCTTGTACATGTCAATTTAACAGAATAACATGAGTGTGGTCTATATCATTCAAAGCAGGGGAGGAAGAGAGACTTCTCTCAAATGTTTCTAAAACCTTGTCTATACTACATGCTTTTGGCAACAAAAATCTTGTTTCACCAACAAGAGTGGGGGTGTACACACTTCAATGCGCCTCCTGCCGATTTAAATCTCCTGCTACACCTACAGAATAATACCACGTCATTGAGCAGCATAGAGTTTTTTGTGATGAAATAAGAGTGACAGTATCAGTGTAGACACTGCGCTTGCTTGTATTGCCTTAGGTGGCCACCAGGAGGTGTTCCACAATGCTCATCTTGACCACTCTGGTCAGCAGTTTCAACTTGGCTGCCCTGCTGCCAGGTACACAGGCATTCACTCCTTTACCTTTAAATCCCCAGCAATTTTTGAAATTCCACTTGCTGTTTACTCTGCATGGACTGTTCACAGAGCATCTTCCCAGCTGATCATACCAGCTTTTTGCAGCAAATGTGCACCCAGCTGGAGTACACCAGAGTTGTTGAATCTGTTGAGAAGGGAGGCTGTTGAGTCATAGCTCCACTCTAGTTGTAATAACTTTGACACCTATGAGCAAATTGCTCATGGCATGGAGGAGAAGGGGCATGAAAGCGACATGCAGCAGGGCCTGCTAAGATGAAGGAGCTGAGGTAGGTGTACCAGAGTGCAAGGAAGGCCAACAGTTGCACTTGTGTAGCATTGAATACATGCCACTTCTACAAGGACGTGTATGCCATCCTCGATGACAACCCTACCTCCACTGCCAAGAGCCCCATGGACACTTGAGGGAGGGGGGAAGGCTGGAGGCAGCAGCCAGTGGAGTTAATCCCAAGGACAAAATGGTGAACAAGGCGGTCGAGTTGGAGAAGGATGTGGGACAGGCAACAGGGTCATGGCAAGCCAGGACCTCTTTTTGGTTCTGGAAGGGTCTAGCCAGTCCCAGCAGTCTGGCTCCAGAGCGCCTGAAGCAGGGGAGAGGAGCTCCAGTAAGTACTAATTTTGCTTTGATACAACACGGTTACATGAGGTAGAGGTGTCCTTTATTTTGTTACATGGGGCATGCGGGAGAAGAGATAGACATTAACAGCACTAGGTACTGTTTGTGCATCTCATTCCTCTGTGCGATGGGAGCCCTGCAAAAAAGTGTATTAATGGACACCAGGATCTCCCGGGACTCCTCAACAGAGATCTCTAGGAACCTTTCTTGAAGACACTGGAATCCTCTGAGGAAGTTTCCTTGGCAGAGCTGCTTTGTTTCTTTCCCCATTGTAGGAAACTTTGCTGTGCCAATTGGCAATTACTGATGCAGGAACCAAAGCCACACACAAGCAAGCATCATGTGGACCCTTATTAAACTACATGCATGCAGTAGATGCACCCTTTCATTCTCAGTTACCCTTAGTAGTCAATTATCAGCTTCAATCACTCCTGCCTGTGGAAAACAGTGCCAGTATTCAGAATAGTATCCCTAGGAGCTTGTACTGATCCCCTTCTTAAACCACCCAGACCCTTTCTCCCATCTTGCATCTTCTCCCTCTGGACCAAACTCACCGTGTTTAGGACATAAGAACATAAGAATAGCCATACTGGGTCAGACCAAAGGTCCATCCAGCCCAGTATCCTGTCTACTGACAGTGACCAATGCCTAACAGGTTATGATCAAGTGATCTCTCTCCTGCTATCCATCCCCCCCTCTGACAAACAGAGGCTAGGGACACCATTCCTTACTCATCCTGGCTAATAGCCATTAATGGACATTAATTTATCTAGTTCTCTTTTAAACCCTGTTATAGTTCTAGCCTTCACAACCTCTTCAGGCAAGGAGTTCCACAGGTTGACCGTGCGCTGTGTGAAGAACTTCCTTTTATTTGTTTTAAACCTGCTGCCCATTAATTTCATTTGGTGACCTCTAGTTCTTATATTATGGG